>NW_025934876.1:44168-339848 GCF_000764305.2 Hyalella azteca | reverse complement strand
GGCTGCACCTTGTGGTGCTGGTGGTAACGTCTGCTGTGTTGTCTGCGACTTGTGGTGCTGGTGGTAACGTCTGCTGTGTTGGCTGCGCCTTGTTGTGCTGGTGGTAACGTCTGCTGTGTTGGCTGCACCTTGTGGTGCTGGTGGTAACGTCTGCTGTGTTGTCTGCGCCTTGTGGTGCTGGTGGTAACGTTTGCTGTGTTGGCTCCAAATTTTCGCTGGGTACCACCCCTTATAGCTGTAGTTAAATGTTACCCTTTAGTATATAAAATAATTGACATAATTGACCTGTCCACTGTGCCTCTTTACAAGGAGACATGTCTCCTTGTACTCCACTCATCGAATTCGTAATGGTGCTCACTAACTACGAAGTATTTGTTACCCAAACGTGTTCACGCTCTCTGCTATCTTTATTCGATGTATTTATACATTACTGACTCCCCGGACTCAGATGTTGGTGGAGTTATGCGAGTTGAAGGAGTCGACCATGGGGCTGGAGTGGCGGCAGACGGCTCGCTGGATCGTTATTCTATGTTCGTTATATTCAATGATCGTTATTCAATGTATTTATACTTTACTGACTCCCCGGACTCAGATGTTTGTGGAGCTATGCGAGTTGAAGGAGTCTAGCATGGGGCTGGAGTGGCGGCAGACGGCTCGCTGGATCAAGTACGAGGAGAGCGTCGAGGGCGTGCATAGCGACCGCTGGGGCAAGCCTCACGTCGCTTTCCTCAACTTCCACTCGCTCTTCTCCCTCAGGAAAGGACTTGATAGAGGCGAGTATTGCTCCACTACTGAAAATTTAAAATGGAAAGTGATTGCACCATTTTTATGAGGTCAATTGAAAGTGTACATCTGCTTAATTAGTTACCGTTAGCTCTTCTTTGTTCGGTACAGGAGCTGTGCTTCTGGACCTAGAGGAGACGGACCTGACGGGGATAGTGAATAGGATTGTTGAGTATATGATTGCACGCGATCAAATCCCCGGTGACCAGAAGGAGGCCACTACCTCCACCTTGTTGGCCAGGGTACGCCACGTCAACGAGACGAGCTTTGCAGTGGCGAGGCGAGAGTCTCGCACCACCCTGTGAGTTGCACTGTGTGCTGTGTGGGTTGCTGTGTTGTGTGTGTGGGTCTACCTTATGTCTGTGTTGTTTGGTTTTATGTGTTGTAAACAGCCGTCACACTGCTCTACAATAATTGTTTCCTTGATATACTTAATTACATTACCAGAAGCAACTTCAATGTTACCTGTCATAAAACCTGTTACAGTTCAGAATTGTATAGAATTTTAACGATATCTGGCGTTGCGTGTGTATTTTACTTGTTGCCCTTGCCTTTTTACTGACACCGTGCTGTGTCACATCGTTGCCCTTCTCATTGCTTTAATATCTGCGCTAATCTTCGACTTTACAGCGACGCGGACGGCAAGCTAGTTACCGTGTCGAGTGTCGTGGAGTCCGCCAGCTCCCACAGCCTCACTGGCAACCTTAGGGCGTCCATCAGGAGGACCACAATCCACAAAGTTCTCTCGGTAAGACCCTCCGTCCCGCCTTATTACCACGTTTTTCTTAGCTCGCTTTCGTGTCCTTCTGTCTGTCTGTCTGTGATGATCAAATCTTGCAATCGATATTTCACCAACTTTCCCGCTAGCTAGCGCTCTGAAACTTTTTAGGGAAGCTCAGCTCCCGATGACAATACAATAATCAATAATTTGTTGCACGTTTCCAGGCGTATTTATTCAATGAAATGTCTTTATTACAGCCACGCACCCAGATAAATACGGGACCAACAATGTATCCCCTCGAATACAATTTTCTACAGAACGTCGAAAAAAATTTTCTTTCGTGCATTTGCGTGGCCAACTGAAATAAAATGTGTTTTTTACGTGTAGCAACGGACTAAAAAGGAGAAAATAAAATACTTAAAAAAAACTTTAAAAACACGTTTTTCTTGTGGACTAAAAAGTAGAAAATAAATTATGGCTCGCCCAAAAAACGTGGGTCGGGCAGATTTATGATTAAAGCGAAAAGCACACAACACACGAATTTTGGAAATTTGATGGTGAACGTACAGCCCGACCCGCGTTTTTTTGGGGCGAGCCATAATTTATTTTCTACTTTTTAGTCCACAAGAAAAACGTGTTTTTTTTAAAGTTTTTTTGAAGTATTTTTTTATACCGTAAAATAACAATCGATTCAAGTGTGCATTTAATGGCTTGCATTACTTATGATATCTCATGCAGTAATGGGATGGACCGATCACAATTTTTGTAATACATGCATCCTCAGTTTAATTGTTAGAGTCCGTAAGTTATATTTTTATTACTTTCTTTTGTTTCACTATTCAGCTCAAATCGGGCTCCTTCAGTGTTTTATAATACCGAAATCCGAATATAATACCGAATAATCAAGTTCATGTGTTATCATGTAATACCGAATAATTAGTTCATGACGTTATAATGAGAAATATCTTTCCATTTATGATGAGATAATTATGATATCATTATAATGAGAAATAACTTTCCATCATTCAATACTTCAGAACCAGAGCCTGGGCAGCCGGCGCCACAGTTCGTTTGAGCGCAGCTTGACCGCGTCTCAGAACAACGGCGGTTTCAGGGACAGACTGCCTTCCTTCGCTACCAAACTAGACACTGTCGAAACTTTCAACGTAAGCTATAATCTTAGTACGCAATGTTTATCACTTTTTAATCTTTTATTAGCTAGAACTCACCCTAGACCGTGGATAAGAATGTGAGCTGAACTTTGAAGTTAGAACTTGCTGACCTCTAAAACGCCATCCATCGAAATAAGACTTCATAGTAAAATATCCATGCCGTTGGTCATTATTGAAGACATTAAGTGCCCTTTTTAGCCATCCATTATGATCCACATACTGTTATTGTTAGTAGGCTAATTGCAACATAAAAATAACCTTTTAAAAAGACAAAAAAACTGAAAAAATCATATAAATCAAAAAATCAAATAGATAAAAAAATCATGAAAGAATAAAAATCATTGATTTTTTATTATTATTTTTTTATTAAAAAAATCACCAACCCTGATCCAGGAAGAGAGAGAGAGATCAACAGCTAAATTAGACGTTCAACAGGAACGACCATCTGTGCAAACAGAATAAATCCACGATGATCATTATAAATAAAGATTCGACGATATTGCAACATATTGCTCTTCGCAACCAAATTAATTAGTGAACTAAATTAATAAATTGATTGACTAAAAGCGTTTCCGTTGGATGAAGACTTTAAATTTTCTCATGATAAGTCGACTAGATGGTTCTCTCCCCTAGCATTAAGACATTGGGTTATTCAGAAGCTATTAACATATTATATATTATATTATATATATATATATTATATTAGCAGACTGAGCGTGAAGGCAAGTGTGGAGCTGGTCAAGGAGAGATATATCTGGCCATCCATTGTATTAATTAAACTTTCTACTTAGAGGATTAAATTACAACAAATAACGTATATGGACAATATTATTATTTTGTAACTCATTATATGGACAATATTATTATTTTTTAACACATTATATGGACAATATTAATTTTTTTAACCCATTACATGTATTTTACCAATATATGAACACCCCAAATCTCAGTCCAAGAATACGCACCATGGGCTCCGGTTTGTGTTCGATGCTTAGTGGTGTTTTCTCTGCCAATCACCAATCATTTGACCATCAATCACTACCATGCCCCAAAAAATAATTATGAGCATTTAAATCGAAGTTTTTTCTCAGACGATGAAATTAATCTTTATTCTGAATATTTTTAATAGTTTGAAGTGCCAATATCTCTTCAATTAGGTAATTTAACTTGACGAAATTGAAATAAATTGAAAATAGAGTGCTATACATTTTTGGATTGATTGCTACCTTTTTTGGATAGATTGCTTTACTTTTTTTGGATAGGTATATTTTTATACTGTTGTGATTTGATTGATATCTTAAATTCGAATCAAATTATAATTTTTCTGATTAATAATCGTATTAATATATTGTTCAACTACGAATAACTCCAGCAATATGGGAAATTTTGGAAAATCTATACAGAAATATTATAACAATAACATAAAATAATATAACACATAAATAATGATTTACAATAGTACATACGAGAAATAGGCATTAAAATTGTTCTCACTTTTTTGTACTGGTTACAGAAATATAAATTTATACACTTGCTTGACCGCAAGAGGGGTAATTATAGGCAGTGAACTGATCTGTTTTAAGGACACTTGGGACGAAAGTGTCTTCTAATTATTATAATTACAGGCAGTGAACTGATCGCGTGTAGGACACTTGGGACTAAAGTGTCCTCTAATTATTATAATTACAGGCAGTGAACTGATCGCGTGTAGGACACTTGGGACTAAAGTGTCCTCTAATTATTATAATTACAGGCAATGAACTGATCGCTTGTATGACACTTGGGACTAAAGTTAAGGGACTTGCCTGCGTACAGGCCGAGACCGGCGAAGGGACCCGCGTCTCTGAGACCTTCCAGAACACGGACCTCATGAGGAAGCTGAAGGAGGGCACCGAGGCCACGGCGGTGCTCGTGGGGGCCGTGGACTACCTCAAGGCCTCCACCATCGCCTTCGTCAGGCTGGCGGAGGGCGTCGTGATGGACAACCTCGTCGAGGTGAGGGGGCGTGTGGTGTTCCATCATTAGTGTGAGGTGTAGGTCCCGATTAGATAGTCTCAGTGAATTATATTATAGTCATTAGTATTGTGTTCCATCATTATAGTGCGAGGTGAAGTTTCCGACTAGATAGTCTCAGTGAATTATATAATAGTCATTCGTGTAGTGTTCCATCTTTCATGTGAGGTGTAGGTCCCGACTAGATAGTCTCAGTGAATTATATTAAGATCAGCCTTGCAGTGCGTGAAATTAAGGGGAGCGTTTCGGTCAAAATCGATAAATTTGGCTTTTCCGTTTTCTTGGCTCATTTTTTATCTGCTGAAAAGAAGTGTCTAAAGCAGAAAACCGAATGTCTGTGCGTGCTCTAGTTTTTGGGTAAAGCATTTTTAAAATATACAAAAGAAATTTTTTAACAGTATATACAAAGATTTCTTTAAATACAATCTGTATTTATAGATCATTATTCGCGTTAATTGCAAAGTGTTTGCACTCGTTTGAAAGCTACAAACAAGACGTGTTCAACAAAGCTAGTACCATGGATGTGCGTGCAATAGTTTTTGCGTAAGGCTATTTAGAACTTTTATAAAATGACCATTTCATAACATTATTTACAAATTTCTATTTAAGAAATTGTATTATAGATCATTATTTGCGTTAATTGCAAAGCGTTTGCACTCGTTTGAAAGCTACAAACGACGCGCGTTCAAGAAAGCAAATACCGGTACCACGGATGTACATGCAATGTTTTGTTGCGTTAGGTCGTTTTGAACTTATATAAAATGAACATTTTATGTATATCCTATGATTTTCATAAATGTTCTGTTTATATCTCCTATGATTTGCAAGCTACAGCATTGCGAGATATTCCATTCAATTCGTAAGAAAAATATCTAGAGATCCTCCGGTAATTTTTTTTCGATTTCTTTTTCGTTTTGATTATATATTCGTAAGAAAGGGTAGGTATGGGTCAAATTGAAAAAAAAAATAAAAAAACTAAAAGAAAATTCTAAAAAATACCGGAGGATGTTTAGATATGGTCTTTACGCATCGAATTATATGTCTCTCGGTGTTATAGCTTGAAAATCCTATAGGAGGAGATAGATTTCTACAATACCCCCATTTTTGGCAGTTTTCTGTGAATTTCACGTTTTCTTTCATTTGTTTTTCAAGAAATCTACGTGAAGAAGAAAGTCTTATATTCTATTTTACCTACGTGTACCAAGTTTCAAAATGCTCCGCCCGTAAATAAAATTGTTTTTTTTTTGTATAGACGCTGACGCTCCCCTTAAGCAAAGTTTTGTTCTCAGTAGAATGTTTCATCAGGCGTGCAAATCAGCGATACTTTATGTACTAAAACTTCTATTTCTGTTTCATCACTAGACACTGTAAACTTTCCAGAGTGCATCAATATTATTCTAGAAACTAATATTTTGATTGGTTCGCTTTTCCTAATTTTTTGTTCGCTAGTATTTCGTCACTATTCATATAAACATTAAAGAGGTAAAATTGAAATTAATTTCTGGCCTGGCGGTTTTAAATTAAATTTTCATGCGCACATTGGAGTTGCGCGTGCATTTAATCAGAAATTCAGCTCCAATAACTTGATTCTGTTTCGAAATGAAAAGCTGAGAAATCAAACATTTGCTGGAATTGCCGATATATCCCCTGACCGATTCGCTGGTAAATTAATGTGCAAACTCAACTCCAGGTTCCCCTACCCGTTCGCTTCATGTTCGTCCTGCTGGGGCCGTTCCATGGCGAAATGGATTATCACGAAGTGGGGCGATCGATTTCTACGCTGATGTCAGACCAGCATTTCAGTGAGGTTCGTCTCAACTATACCCTGAAAACGTGTGATACCTGGGACCATACTTTCAAAAAAAGTTGAGAGATCGTAAGTTCATCAGCTAATCATTGACGGCCACGCAAGCAAAATCCACCAATCATGGACAAGAAAAATGAGCGTACGTACTTACGTTCACTTAGCGAGTTTTGAAAGTATGGCCCCTGGGCTATGGGACCTTTCTAATAGACTATCGAACCAGAATTTCAGTGAGGTTCGTCTCAACTATACCCTGAAAACGTGTGATACTGGGCTATGGGACCTTTCTAATCGACTGTTGACTAAGATTCTGTACTTTTTTCTTCGTGTGCCCGATGTAGGTAGCTTATACTTCTTTTTGCTGTTATTTGAATTCTTCATTTTCATCGTTTGTCGATACTGTTGTACAGTTTTTGTTACCACGCTTTTAAGTACCTAGTCCTAAAAGTCAAATGACTACTACCGTATACGTACGTCAAGTTTTTCGGTAAATGTTAGATATTCATTTTCTAATCCGTTGGCAGGTCCATATCGCGTTCGCTGTCATAAATAAAAAGTTGCACGTATGCTTTACATTGAATTGTAACTTTGATCATGTTTGCAGGTGGCGTACCGCGCTCACTCTCGTGGGCAGTTGTTGTCGGCCATTAACGAATTCTTGAACGCATCCATCGTGCTTCCCGCAGCCGAGTGGACAAACACGAACCTTATTCCAATAGACCAAATTAGAGAGAAGGCCCAGGAGATGATGAAAAGGAAGCGAACTCTTCGCAGAAAGCGCCTTGAGTCTGAGCCCCGTCAGTATTTTTAGAAATAAGTTTTTTTCAAAGACATTGTGCGTCACAAATTCCTGACCAATCAATGATTTAGCTCTAATTTTCCATATTACATTCATACGTCACTTGACTAACAAATGAGCTGATCTACACAGGACATTGTCGTTGCAGAGTTGCCAACTCAGCCTGTGATGCAACCTATTGAACTGCACGCCAAGGAAAAGAAAGAGGCACCCATTCGCGACCCCATGAAGCGCGTGGGCAAGCCCTTCTACGGCGTCTACATGGACATCAAGTCGCGTTTCCCTTTATATCTCAGCGACTTTAAAGACGGTTTGAGCCCTCAGGTCGTCGCTGCCGCTATCTTCATTTTCTTCGCCAGCCTCTCGCCAGCCATCACTTTCGGTGGTCTGTATGGTGAGTAAATGCAAACCTGTATAAGTTCGATCGCTAATATCCCAATACCCTGAAGTTTCGCTACCAACTTTGGTGGAATTTTTCTATCAGAACAAGACTACGCATTAGAAAATGTATTTCTGCAAGTATACTGAATATTGTTCACGTCCATCATATCTTCAGATACTCCTCTTTCTATGCCATCCGGAGCGTGATACAATCTTGTATGACTTTTACACAGACGCTCTATGTTGCTTGGTAAATTTGTATTAATATAATTGGCTAGCAGATGAGATTGGCGTTGCCAAGAGAAAGTTAATCCATGGTCAACTTTGTAACACAGAAACTATTTGCGCTTTCCTAAATAAAATTTTTACATATCAATTTGAAAACCCAATTTCAATAATAAATCTTTTCTATTTTCCCAGTTTTTGCAATGCATTACTATTCTTTTCTTATGAATGTATTTTCATGTCCAGGTAATATCCTGCCACGATAAGTATCTCGGATAAAAGCCCAAACAATCCCTGTACATTTTTGTTGCTGCGCTCCAATCATATACTGACAAACGTTGACAAATACATGAAAGATATTTCGTGGTAAAATTTGATCAGGTAGCAAGACGGGCGGACAGATCGGTGTGGGTGAGACCCTGCTATCTACTTGCATTAATGGCATCGTGTTCGCTCTATTCGGCGCCCAGCCGCTGCTCATCATCGGAGCCACCGGCCCTCTCATGGTCTTTGACATGGCACTCTTCTCGGTAACTGCATTGATTTTGTTGTAGCTTTACTTCCATGTAACCCAATGAAGTTCCCTCTTCCCTAACTATTTTGTTTCCGCCATCTAAGTATTGTTAATGTTTTCTTTGACCAGGTCACCTAACAGAGAAAATGCTCGATCTGATCGGTAGATATTGCTCATTTCCATATGTTACCTAGCAGGGAGATTATTCGATCTGATCGGTATATATTTTTTTCTAATAGAAAACAACGGTCGAGTTATTCATCGGAACATTGTTACTTACGCATACTACTATTGCGTCGAAAAATATAACTCAGTACTCACTGCAGTGAGTGACAGAGAGCTGTTTCTCGTCGACGAAAACGTGAAGTAGTCACGGACGGACAGACAGACGGACGGACATGACGAGCACAATAGCGCCTTTTTTCCATAAATGAGAAAATGCGCTAAAAATACATTCTTAGAAATGATTTCAGATAATCTATGTTAAGCATGCTACTTCTTGTTTTAGTTTGTTGCAAATAAAATTTATCAACCATACTTAATAATTCGCATGATGTGTGACGATTTGTTTAAAATCTTAATTAAGTTGATCTTTTAATGAATTTCTCACAATTCTTTGAATACTCAAGTCATAAAAATCAATTTCGTATCTATTTTTTGGGATGGTTTATATTATCTTTTCAACTATATTTTCCTCATTATTTCTTTAGTTATGAGACTAGAACATTCCCTGGACTTTTTCGCATGCACTGATTCGCATTTCCTCGTGCATGCGAACACTTTTATTAAAAGAGCATGATTAATGACATGAAAATGAGATTTCAAGCTTATCCTCTGTTCATGGATCAACGCCTTAATTCATAGCGACATCATTATACTTTGTATACGAAATACCTAAAATTGGTGTATTTTCAGCGCATTTTCTCATTTATGGAGAAAATGCGCTATAGTGCTCGTCATGTCCGTCCGTCTGTCTGTCTGTCCGTCCGTGACCACGTTTTCGTCGACGAGAAAATGCGCTCTTTGTCAGTCACTCACTGCAGTGAGTACTACTGAGTTATTTTTTTTTAGTTTGTCTTGATTTTAACATTTCATTAACACGTTGACTCCGATTGCTTCATCTTGAATTATTATATCATTTTTTTTTTTACTATTATGAGACGTTTGCCAGACGGTCTAAATCGCGCGTTCCGCGATTTAGTTTTTTTAGCGCACTTTCTCATTTATGGAAAAACTGCACTATTGTGCTTGCCATGTCCGTCTGTCCGTGACTTCATGTTTTCGTCGACGAGAAAATGCGATCTCTGTCACTCACTGCAGTGAGTACTGAGTTATATTTTTTTAATTGCGTTTAATTTTAAAAATTGTTTAATTGCGTTTAATTGCGTTTAAAGTTTAAAAGCTGAGAAAAAAATGAATGGAATTTTTAAACAGGAACCTAAAAATATACTGGTATATATTGAGTTATGGGCCTTTTTGCCCTTTTTTGTTCGCGGTATTGGCCGTTTTTAGGCCAACTGGCAACCCTAAATTATGTACCACTACGTCCTGGAGTGTAAATATACTTTCGTGATACTCATATGTACTACTTCAGAGTCAATGTGTTAAATAAATATTTGCATATTTCTACGAATATTTAATGAGTATATATGGTAGACCCTTACGTTTCATTAAGAGGCGTAATCGAGAATAAAATATATTCGTTACCCGTCGCAGTTTGCGAAGTCGATGGGACAGGAATTCCTGGTGATGCGGATATGGATCAGCATTTGGCAGACGGTGTTCGTGATCATCATCTCGGCTGCTGAGGGCGTGACGGTCGTAAAGTACCTCACGCGCTTCATCGAGGAAATTTTCTCTACCTTCGTGTGCATCATTTTTATCTTCGAAGCCTTTGAAAAACTTGTTTATATCTTCATTGCCCACCCGCTGCTCCCCGAATATTGCTACGGAGAAGACAGCTTTTTGACGACCTTGTGAGTACTAAATAACTGCCGTGCTCATGATTAAAGCAGCCTAATTAATTCGTTTTCAAATCTTAAAACCATTCATATGTATCGCTTCTTCGTGATTGTGATGCTTATTAAATTAAGGAGCAGTTTTTCGATCTCCTCCATTATCTGAAGCTTCAACTAACTTTTCAGTGTTGCTCATTTTGAAACATCTTTTTCCTCGAGAAAATCGTTATCGTATTCACCTGCAAAACACTATGCGTTAATCTTCCTCCGATTGCAGGTTGACTCGTACTGACTTGCTAAATGTTTACTTCGGAGCTAAATGTTTACTTCGGAGTAAGCAACCAATCTTTGTTTTCGGTTGAGCAGAAGTTATCCTATTTATTGGCGGTTTGAGAAATTATTCTGTTTGTATTTATTGGCTGGATGGCCCTCACGTTTGAGAGAAGAGCGAGATTGAGCGAGAGAATGAGCTGGACTAACGAGAATGTTCAGCCTTTTTTATAGCTCAAGGATATTTTTTTTGTGCACGGCACTAAAATGTTATTTCATCTCGTACCGAGTTATCTGCACTTCAAGATATTCAGCTTATTCAATGGGCTCAGTGAAAGCACTTCAATGGGCCATGTGAAGAAACGGTTTCATAAACTGCGTAACTGGAGCACCACCGTTAATTATTATTTTAAATACAAATAATTTTCCTGCGTGGTTAATTTTATGATTTGTGGAAATTTATAAGAGGCAGAAAGAATTGAGTTTGAACCAAAGCAAGGCATTTAGATTATATTTTGCTTAAGTGAAGAGAGGATTGATGTTTCGTGTGTCGGAAAATCAAGATCCTGCGCTGTGTTCCCTACAGACTTACCGAAAATATGATTGTTGTCTTTTCAAGTGTTTTATCCCCAAAAAAAATTCGAGTACCTAGGGTTCGGCTGAATAGTCGTTACACTCGGCACAAAGTCATTCTGGGTCTGCTTGGAAACCTGACCGAAATCAGTTTCTGCTCAGTATCTCCTTTCCAACTTTAAAGTTGCCTCAGAGTAAGAGAAGAGTAGGCCGAGGCGAGTCATACCGCGCTAGAAAGCTGCCGAGAAGCTGCCATTCAAACCCCAAGTCGAATCGGATATATAGAGCGGCTGATTTACGTGCTCCCCGAGTCCTAGGCGGTCCCTAATTCTGAGTCGCCACAACCTCTAAATTTTGATAGGGATAATGCAAAATTTACTCCTGCATGTAATAAACGAGGCGCTACATCTAAATATATTCCAGACACTTTAAAAATTCATAGCAAGTGGTTTTTATTTCATTTGACGTAAAGTTCGATGTATTCCAGCTGCAGTTAAAGGCACTTATAATTGTTGTGAAGATTCAGCTGTATCGTTTCCTTTCTTGGCAATTGTAATTTCTCAATTGCTAATCTTGAACAGTTTTCTTGAAACCCTTTTCACGCGATCGTTACCGTCACCATTATTAAGTGTATATTGTTCTGACTTCTTTTAATTGTGTACAGTAGTTCTTAACGACATAATTTTCATATGAACTTCCTTATTTTTCATTCATCAATATTTCTTCTTCTATGCGCATTTGAATCACTATTAATTAATTCAAACTTTTTGACAATTACTTGTTATATTGTAGCTCTTAGTCTGTACGATCGCCTACCATATATGTTGAAATTTGTGCTAATTTATTTCTTGTTATACTTATATCTAAATTTGTTCTGAAAATTTAATCCTATCTTGAATTTTTTTATTCAGGGCGTCTGGTTTTCGATAAATTACAAACCAATTAATGTTTTTAAAATTGCACTCAGGTTTCAGTCCACTACTGACTACCCAGACCTAGACAACGTGACGTCCTCGGTATCGCCAGTCGGTGCGGACATGTTCACCATAAGTTCAATGAACATGACCGAAGATTTAATGAACGTGACTGAAACTGCATTAATATCGTCACCTGCTAAGCTTCCACCTCAACCCAACACTGCGCTATTGTCCATGTTTCTCATGTTCTGCACGTTCCTCATCGCCATCAAGCTCAAGGAATTCCGAAACTCAAAGTACCTCGGGCGCCAGGTGAGGGTTCCATGTTTAGCAGGTGAGTCCGACGGTAATAAATTCAGTGAAAGAGAATTGGTCTGCGTTTTTCTTATGTGTTATTCACAATATTTATAGAGTGGAAGTAGTTATTGGTTTTTTAATTTAAATAAGAGCTCCATATTAAATAATAGCTGCTCTTTTAAATAGAGAGCAGGATTGAGCCCGTCGTAGAAAATTTCTTCACTCATATGTGAATAAATAAACGAAATTTTTTTCGATTTCAACACTCGTTTATGGAGAACTGTTAGGAAATGTTATTTTATGAATTGTTATGCATAACTCAGCATAAGAAGCAACAACATTGTCATTAGAAGTCTCCCGCTCCAAAAACCCACTCTATCTATCCATACAAATATTTATTATTTGTAATAATAATTGTAATTTAATTCTCCTTTAAGTGGATGAAATCATGACCTTATCGCCGTGATAAGGTCTCCCTTAAACACGATTAAAATAACAATATCATCCATGATATAGATTCGTCGCGCCGTGGGTGACTTCGGCGTGCCTATTGCGATCGTATCCATGCTACTGACGGACTACTTCATCGAGTACACCTACACGGACAAGCTGACCATGCCTGCTGGTATCCAGCCCAGCGACCCTGCGTTCCGAGGATGGTTTATTAACCCCCTGGGCGAGCATAAACCCGTCCCCATCTGGGTAATCTTTATGTGCGCTCCTGCCTCCCTGCTGATCCTCACGCTCATCTTCATCGAAGCCAATATAAGCCAGTGAGTTGCACGCTCTTATGAAGTCCTTTGCACCTTTTATTTTTATAGAAAATTTTCTTCCAAAATTTAAAGGAAATGTGTGATGATTTGAATTTGAATATTTCTACATTTAAAAAACTTGGAAGAAATTGCGAATGAATGACTGGGAAAAAAGTCTACAAAGAACTTCGAATACTCTTGCTCCAAGTTGACTGCTTGTACACCTTACATCTTCATTGTTGCGAGTTTGATCTTTATTTCATTCAAATTACTATCTGTTCCGGTATGTTTAACGCTAGACCACTTTTTCTCGTGTAAGAACGAAGAAGAAATTTCTGCCACTACACCCTCGCAAAATTCTAAATTCCTCGTAGCTCTTTAGATACATCTTGCCCCAATGTTCCAAAGATAACCTGTGTTCTGTTCATGTTACGAAACTCAAGTGTTTGTTTTCCTCAGACTGATCCTAGCTAAACCAGAACGTAAATTGAAGAAAGGGACAGGCTTCCACTGGGATCTCGTTGTCGTGGCCATCTGCAACATGATTTCTGGTAAGAAACTTGCTACTCATAATTCATGATACCTTAATTCATGATACCTTTCACTTCAGCATTCAACTACTAGTTGAGAGGTAATTCAATCTTATCATTAAATACACTTAAATAATTTATTTCAGTAACCATTTTTCTTGATTTTTCTTAAACTTAAACGAGCTCTTCCTTCCACTAGTTACTTTGGTTATGCTATAAGTTGTGTTAATATATTTTATTTTGAGTTGATTTTCGGTGTACATCATTTCGTGGTATCATGGATATCACGTATCTATCATCATGTTAGAACATTATGAGAGCAAAGAAATGAAAGATAGCTCGAAGATTCGACTACGTGAGACTGAGATGGGTGGAGAATTGTGAGCGAAAAAGGAACGTATTCAAATGTGGTGGTGGTGCGGTGCCACATATAGGAGAGAGCGGAAGTGAGCAAGAAGTGGCACAGAGTAGTAGAGAGTATCCAGAGAAAGGAAGGAGAGATGAAAAAGACAGTAGGAGTTTAAAAATGCTCATACGTAGCTCATAATTGGGTTTGTTTGTGTGTGGAGGTTTTGGGAGGGGGGGCCCGACAGGACTTTGGCTGGTTGTGCGGAGTGATCGAAGGGTGGATTGTGGTTCGGTATTTACAGATTATTCATTAGTTAATGCTAGTGAAAATGGAAAGTAAAGATCTAAATACTCGCTATGTTGCGCATTTCACTCGCTTGTTCTTGTTTGCCTTAGGGTTTTTGTTTTTCTGCCTGCTATAATGATGATAATGATCTAGAGAGAGGTGTCGATGATAATGACGAGAGGTGTCGAAACGCTCGGGATACAGTGAAACCTCTACCTACCCAAAAATGTTTTTACCCCAAAAAATGTTTTTAACCAAAAAACAATGTTATTTAACTAAAAAACCATGTTTTTAACCTAAAAACCATGTTTTTAACCGAAAAACAATATTTTTTAACCGAAAAACAATGTTATTTAACCGAAAAACAATGTTTTTTAACCGAAAAACAATATTTTTTAACCGAAAAGCAATGTTTCCAACCGAAAAGCAATGCTCTTTGGATAGATAGAGTTTGTCATCTGTTGCCTGTGCTGTTGGTGGGTTAGGTCAGTCAGTAGTCGTGAGCGGGACAGCTGCGCCCGAACGCTATCGTTACATCTGCCGCCCTAGCGCAGAGTGTTGCGTCGTGTAGGTGGTTTGAACTTGTTCTGGTCCCGCTCCCCCATGCGTTCTGATGTGTATATGAGGAAACCGAAGCCGCTTGTCATGTTTTCACACTGACTGTAACTGCGTTTCTTTTCTTAATACCAACATTTACTGCGTGGTATATGATCATGTTGACTGTAACTGCGTTTCTTTTCTTAATACCAACATTTACTGCGTGGTATATGATCATGTTGACTGTTGCTATGTTTCTTTTCTTAATACCAACATTTACTGCGTGGTATATGATCATGTTGACTGTTGCTATGTTTCTTTTCTTAATACCAGCATTTACTGCGTGGTATATGATCATGTTGACTGTTGCTATGTTTCTTTTCTTAATACCAACATTTACTGCGTGTTATATAATCATGTTGACTGTTGCGTAGGATTCATTGGTGCGCCATTCATGACCCCGGCTGTGGTGCGTACGCTGAGCCACGCATCAGCTCTCACCATCATGGATACCAATGTGCCTCCTGGAGAGTCCCCAAAGGTCGTGGGTTGCGTAGGTGAGTGGCAGTAGTGGTCCATAATCGCCTGCTTGTTAGTTGACTTGTTTTTATTATGTATGCACCATTAGGTTAAACCTGCATTGCATGGAAGCCTGTGTGGGATATCTCGCCGGGTAACTTGTCTAGCCAACTTGCAAATACGCATCGGCAGAGGTGCAGATAAAGTACGATTATGCTATTATAGTGCCAGGTATGACCTGGATAGCGTCGATCTGCTTAATAAATAACAACGCAGCTTAGATTGCTACATAGCTCCCACTAGAAAGCGTACATTTGCTAATTATCTCAGAGAAACTTTGAATCACGTTGTCCATATATACAGTAGGTACTTCTGTAGAACAGCAAATTCGCTACATTACCTCTGCAGAAAAGTGTACCTTATTTGCAATTACTCCACGACAGAACAGTGCATCACGTTGGCTCTTTACTTGTACAGAGCAGCGAGTCAGCGCTCTACTGGTGGCTGTGATGGTCGGTCTATCCATCTTACTATCGGTCGTCCTGAACCTGATCCCGAACTCTGTGTTGTTCGGCGTCTTCCTTTACATGGGCATCTCAGCCACCGTCGGCATCCAGTTGCTCGAGCGCCTTGTGCTATTCCTCGTGCCTGTTAAATATCACTACAATATGCCCTACGTTAGAGAGGTGAGGATGTTGTAATATGCTAATATTTTCTTAATTTAAGCTATAGTGCCGTAATGTGCTGCGCCTTGCAGTAAAGTTATGAATTTTCCTGGCGGATTATTTCGTTGCAAATAAAGTGAGAGTATGATAACGAAATATGACTCCCTTTGAAAACCCGTGGATTTGCGTTACGTTGAAGCGGTAATGGTTGAGACTCAGCTACCAACTCGTCTACTTCTGAAACTTAGATATTCATAGTAAAATTTGCAATTTTCTTTAATATTTCATATCAACACGGTACCTCACACTTCTAAGGAGGCACTGTCAATTTGAATCAACGTACGTTCACGACGTTTAAATCACGTTGAAAATTAGTAAAGAACGAAAATTGAATCAACGTCATTTTTGCCAGGTATATAGCTCCGACGTTGCAATCGACGTTGTTTCGACGTTGAAATCGCATTTATAAGAGTTTTTTTCAGGTTTACGTGTTTTATCATGAATGTCACAGTATATCATCGCTATATTACAATGAGCTGAATTTACTATGTATAGAAAAAAATATCATTAGCTACCCTGTCTATTTACTTACCTATACTTCTCCGCCGGATAAATCAAATCAATCTAATTCAGAATCTAACTTCGGACCTTTGTTTCGCACGCTTCAACGTTGCCCACTAGACCAAGGTGATGACCATGGCATCGCAATGGAAATTAAAAGCTGTTTAACCTATCTTCCTACACAATATGAAGATAGGTTAACCACCACCATCATCACTAGGTTGGTTAACCACCATCGATACCACCGATAGGTTAACCACCATCATCACTAAATAGAAGCTACTTCTGTGCCTAAATTTTTTCAAATATCATTTATTTCTAGGGTACATCAAATAAGGAACAATTAAAGTTGTGAAAAGTTTGGTAGTCACCACGAAATACGAGCACCATCATCACTTGCAACTCGCACGGGGTTGGTATATACCTGCCATTATACCAGGGTTGGTATATACCTGCTGCATACTGCCGACGTATTATATACCTAATACTAACTTTTAATGAGAATTATTAGTTGTAATGAATTCATCAAGCCAGATGAGCTGATATTTAACAAATTAAATACATGTGCTGTTTAAAGTAAATAGTTTGCAGCAGGGTGCGGCTTGGCTAATATTCGTTGCCAGGTAAGAATTGACATGTTATATGTTCCATTGTTATAGGCAACGTTCATCCCCCTATTGACCGTCCACCTGCAACGCCAAATTGAAACCTTAAATAAATTATGTTATGTATTCTGCGCTTTTTTCTCTATTTGCTCTTCTTCTCACTGGTCATCTCTGGCCATACCTCCCTTCTTTTTTATCAACACCGTCCCTCTCCTGATTTTTTATCGACACCGCCCCCCCCTCTCCTGATCTTTTATCGACACCGCCCCCCCTCTCCTGATTGCACGAAAACTTCATAAAAGCATTCTGTACCCGATGGCGTACGAGTTTATGAGCGTGGTTGGCTCTAAAATTATTCGAAATTGATACGTTCAGCAGCTTATTTATGGTAATCTTCTAACTATATCGAACTTTCTCACTTAGACATTTTAGATAATTTATCGGAAAATATTTCGACTATTATTTATATTTTTTCGACTTTATATTAGAACTGAAATTACCATTGCTGAATGCCAGGTGCGCACGTGGAAAATGCATCTGTACACGGCGGTGCAAGTCTCGATGATCGTGGTGCTGTGGGTGGTGAAGCAGTCCATGTTCGCCCTCTGCTTCCCCTTCATCCTGTTGATGCTCATCCCCATCAGGTTCTTCGTCTTCCCCAGAGTTTTCTCTCCTACGGAACTCCGCGCTGTGAGTTACCCATATTTTTACGTCTATGTTCATTCATTTTCATTGATTCAATCCTTTCAGTGTGACTTCTAACGTGTCGATAAGTTTTCGGTATTTCTTGCGGCTAACAGCACTGTTTTACAGAGCTCGTGATCTCTAGACTGCAGGTCACAGTTTGGTGATTTATTTTGAAATTTCTCTTTGCCTCCAACATTAATGACCCTTAGGCTTTTTTGTGAGAAAATTCTTATACTCATTCTTTTAATGTTTTTTGTATTCATTCTTATTTTATTGCATGGTTGCCCTGACTATCGTTCACTATCGAACGCATTGCATTAATTTCCTATATTTTTTCATAAAATGGGGCATATTGCTTGAAACATATAAGCTTTACTAAATAAGTAATCAATGCAATTATAGGCATTAAATGCTTGAAATATAAGTAATCGACGCAATTAAAGGCATTAAATGCTTGAAATATAAGTAATCGATGCAATTAAAGGCATCAAATGCTTGAAATATAAGTAATCGATGCAATTAAAGGCATCAAATGCTTGAAATATAAGTAATCGATGCAATTAAAGGCATCAAATGCTTGAAATGACAAAATATTTCCCTGTTCTGGTATATATTTTAAACAATACAAGAAATTTATTGTGCCGTGTCGGTATACGAGTTACTGAGTACCGTGTGCGCAGCTGGACGGCGCTGCGCTGCCACCAACGGACGGCGACGAGCCTGACTTCTACGAAGAGTCGCACAACATTCGCTCCCCTCCCGCCCACGACGGCGACGATGATCACGGCGACTAACGCAAGCAGAGATAGACGTCTTTTTTACTGCCCAGGTCACAGGAACCTCACATCGTACCTTGTCTTCCTTATATTATGTCTCCTAAGATCGTAGTCAACAAGTTGTTATCTACAAATGTGCCTTGGCGTAGTTACGCTCCCTAGGGTTTGGCCAATGTTTTGGGACCTTTTTCTGGAACTGCCCAGAAGTGATACAAAAATATGACCTGAGGTCGAGTGGTGGATACAAGTGCCTGAAAGTATGCTTATCGAAGGTATTCAAATTGCAACTATGAAAAAGCCTAGAAAATTTCTCAGGAATTTGCTATTTTTCCTTTAGTATTTCAACAAGGAAGCTTCCAATGTATGCGAGGTAGAATTTACGGGAAATAAATCCTAGAATGTGTCCTGCAAAGATTTACTTGGCCTTAAGCCGAGTTTATAACAATTATTTCTTCGTCAGTGTAATGTGCAATAAGTTAAAGTTATTCGATAAAAATTATTTTTGATATTATAAGATAGATTTCCTTCTCTACCAGCTCGATTTTGTCTGCAGAGGTGGTGTCGAGCGATAGAAACTTACTCTCATCATTATAGTGAAGAAAATCAGATTTTAATGTGGAAAATACTGTAATTTTTACCTAATGAGGCAAATTTTGCTCCAATTATGTATTCAAAAGTTGTATTCGTGACCAGACAATGAAGGAGTTGTGGTATTTTTCTTGTCAATTTTCGCAAAAATTTTAAAATGGAAGTGATAGGAAAGTTTTGATATGCTCAATATCTGTTAATGCTTTCGTGTCCATTCGTGGATAGAATATTTTTATTTATACGTTATACGTGAAATTTCTTGTTACTGCCTCTGTGAGAAAAACGTATATTTTTTAAATACCTGTAGTAGAGTTGTTGCTCCGGGGCGGAGATGATTTGTTGATATGCTTGACTAGACAACATATAAACTTTCCGCCATTCAGTCTTCAAATGTTTCATTTAAGCTTAGAATTGATGCCATATTGCTCCTCCATATGCCACTCAATGTAGTAACCATAAGCAGATCTTCTGTTCGGGATTTATGTGTTAAGAATTGACACAGTGTATTTCTTGCGTTGACGAGGGACTCGCCACACGGTTACTCGTGCCAAGCTTGAGTTAATACTTCTATTTAATCCAGCATTATCAATGTTTATTCAATCTCTAATTCAAAGTATGCGTATCTTCATCATTTTGGCTTGTCTGATTTAAGTTCCTAGCCCGCTCAATCTGTCACTGTCAACGGCGGACAAAGGTTTGCAGTCGGACATGCGCGCCTGTGCGCTTCATCAAAGGACCAAAACTTGCGGATAGCAATGATCACTCGTCAACTATGGACCAAAAATTCGTAATAGCAATTATCACTCGTCAATCGAAGGACCAAAAATTGGTGATGAAAAGGATAACTCGTTCGTGAAGGACCAGGAATTGGGGATAAGAATAATCACTTTCACGATATGCTGCTGCTGTCTAATTTGCTATCTGCCTCAATTCACTTCCTCTACAACCTACTTCTTCTCTTGTATCACTGCGAATTTTTTTTCTATCAAGTAATAAGTATTTAGCTCGAGAAAATGACTAGGCTCTCGATTACAATTTGAATAGGTATATTTTTTGTGAAATTCCTGCGTTCCTTATCACCTTGAGCTATTCAAGTGTAATTATATAAGAAGCAAAATCAGAACGGTTCTCTCCCAGGGAAACTCGATCTATTATTCGTGATTCTCCAAGTACAAATTTCCCCGTTTGCGCCTGGTTTTGTGAAGTATTGTCTTTTATTCCCCTCATGCACTTCATTTCTTCCCTCTTCAGTTTCTTTCGAACCGAAAATAAGATTAACGCTGTTTTATGATTTACTATTGCAATTCTCGCTACAGCCCGCGTCAGTTGATAGCCTAGTTTCAGGTTGTCACTCAAGTTAACGGAATCCTCGGTTTATGTATGCGAAATTTTTCTCCTCAGACACTTTAATGTGCGTTAGCGTAATTTGAGTTTCTTAAGCTGTTTTGATTAATTCTGCCTCCTTAATATTTATACTCCCGTCCAGCAGCTTGAGCCATATGAGCTGCAAACATCCACTCGGTATTGCGATCTCCAGTTGCCTTCATCAAAGATCACAATTCATTTCAATTGCTCAAGGATTATACTCGATGAATGTTTCAGGCAGTATATTCCACTCATGAACGCGCCTGTAGAATATTCTATAGGTGTACTCGTAAAAGTTTTATTTTCTAAATAAGTTTATTAATGTATTAAAGAGTTACTTATAACGGCTCACATGTTATCTATGCCTGCTTACTTCTCTTGCTTCCTCAAGACAATATTTCAAAGAACGCAGACAGTTGCAGTTTGATAGCAATATTTAATTCTGAATTTCCATGTAAAAATTAACTCCATGCTGAGTGTCATTTCTGGAGAACTAACCACAGCAACAAATGTATTCGCCCATTATATTGTCCTATTGTATTGCTTATGTCTTGAGAATGAGAACTTGTTTCGAAGACAATTTACCGCTGTTGTGACGCGTGTGCTTAAGCAATGTACTTATCTTCCGTATTCTTAGTACTTAATGCTTGTAATTAAGTTTGTAATCTTTATACTTAAGTTTAGTGTGTTCTATCTGATGCTCATGTTATCATTGTTGCTGAATAAAAAGTTTAGTTGGTGAGTTTAAAATTAGCAGTTTTAATAATTACATTAATTATTAAATTAAGTTTTTTGTTACATTTGATATTTTCAACGTAATATTTATGGCATAATAGTGCACAAAAGTAGTCACAAATTTTCAGGAAGCCTTCCCTGAAAAAGCCTTCGCTCTACTTATCAAATTTTTGTGGTGTAGTTTGTTTCTCTTGTGTTGATTAGCATTTTATTTTAAATGCTGCACTATAAGTGACGCATGAATAACTGAGAAGGTGGCCACTTCTTTCTTACAAAACGTCTGCAAGGCAATTGCAGCTACCAGAGCAAGTACTCAATACAGTTGTATAGTAAATTTGTTTCGGTTTCAGTATCCTCACTACAATGTTACAATTGACCTGCGACGAAACGCCAAGACTCCTGCGTTCCTAAGTGCCACGGTGACTATTGATTCCACCAGAAAATTGACAAGTCAATTTAACTAGGGTGGCCCAGTGGTTACAGTTCAGAGTACCAAGATGGAGCAGAGGCGCTGGTTCGATCCCAGCTCTGTGCGCCGGTTTCTGGTCAGAATCGGCAAGGAAGCCGGGCGGTTAAGCTCAGCAGAATTGGAGCAGTGAGTTGCGAGTTCGAGACCGCAAAATGCTATGCATGTTCTGCAATGTTAAGAATCGGCGACAGGCCTACGGCCTCATAAACGCTGTAACCGCTATTATTATTATTTTACTTGAAAGCCTCTGTGTGTTGGGATCGGTATCGACAGGTACATTGGCATGGCAGGCACGGTGACGAGAGAGAAGTTCGAGGATTACAGATTATATCAATCATTCTGTTTCGACTGCGATTTTTCTTGACGAAGCTTGAAGAGATCAGAGCACCGCACCTGAATTCTTGCATCCATTTTCTTGGAGCTCTAAAATATTATCCAATATCGTCCCGTGGCAGAAGATGTAGTATACAGTAATGCAGAATGGCAGATGAAACGCCAAAGTCCAGCCCCCCAGCAACACGGCAGATGTGGGAAGACGAAATGGCGCAAGACACCGAGTCACCGATCTCTGAATTATATCACAATGAATGCACTTAATGATTTCTCGTCATTTTTAATTCAACTACTTATTAGTCATTGATACAATAGCATTTGTAATATATTTCAAATGCGAAACGTTAGTAAGTAGAGCATGCCCTAAACGATGTCTCATATGCGAATCCTGATAATACGCGAAACGCACAGCCAGAGCTTCACTAACGCCAACGCAGCAACAAAATAGGAATTAGATAAATAATCAAAATATGTCAAAACGAGGAACTCCTTAGGGCCAGATTTTGAAGGAAATAGGGGATCTTTAATTGACAGTTTCAAATCAGCAGCATTCCGTACACGAGTCCATATTGCCCATTGCCAAAACTGCACAAATGGCCGTCTGGAGGGAAACTGAAGCATTTGCTACAAGGATTGTCCTCACAAATGTTAGTGGTAGTTAGTCTACAACAATTACAATTTTATTACATTCAAAAGAACATGGATCTCAGATTGTCTAGACTTTATGCGTGGAGTTTAAGGGAGAGGGTGGCTAAAGGGGTTTAAGATTAGATTTAGAAGTTGTGCTCAGCCGTCCCTCTCCTAGTAATATGCTAGGGGTTGAGAAAGGCGTGTTGAGAACTTCTAGATTTATTGATGATGGAAGAAGGATGCAGCAAACCATCTGCGTGGGTGATGGTCGTTAAAATAAAAACCTGACATAGCAATGACAAGACTAAAATATTAGAAAACAATACTGAAATAATCTTGAGAGCTAGCGGTAATTCAATTTTGTAAGTTACACTTTGAAATTTTCAATTGCATCATATGAATCAAATTATAGAGAAGAACTTGGCAGCTTACCCCTAGCTGTTGTTCACACGTCGACGCTGGCTAGGAAAGGAAGCTAAAAGGCCTCACTGGCTAATGTTGCCCGCTCGCGCACTTTAAACAGAATTCACAATTTTTTGATGGCCCCATTAAAACGTAAAAGTATTTATGTCGTCAATTAAACTTTTATCATTCAGAAATTTCGCGAATAAAAAAATGCGTGAAAATTTGTACTATTTTTTTATTTTACAATTGCAAAATAGTGACCCTTGAAGTAAAATTATTAAATAGTTGAACTCTTGATTAGTATATGCTGGTAATTAAGTTTGAAATCATTGTACTCGTAATTAACGAGTGTGAGTGTTCTAGCTGATAGCTTTTCGTCATTGTTCGCTTTGCTGTTGCGTTGCCCTGGTTGAACCGTGTGACGTTTAGTTCAGAGGTCTTTATTGAGCAGTATTATTTAATAAAAGAATACATGGAATCCTAAACTATTTCATTTGATTTTTATTTCTAAATCAAGTATGTTTAACGCAATTTGTATTCCCTAATTGTAAACACGAAAGTTCTCAGAGTCACAAGTTACATTCAAATAAGCATGCTAGGTTACTCTTGGTTTACCTCGAATTTTTGCTATAATTTAATTTGTGTGTTTCCATTAGATTTTATGTGCTGGCTTCCATTTAAGCTGAATAGTTTGTGACGCACGCGTAGTCGCATAATTTTTATTATAATTATAATTTTCCAATCTTTATTTGGTATTGAATTCCGTTTCTTTAGACTTCTTGTTTCTACAGTTTAGGAAATGATCATCCACGCGTGTAATGGTTATAATAACTGTGGTGGTGGCCACCTCTCACATAGGCAAGCCTCTGTACAGCTGTTGTAGCTACCAGCTTATAATGCTACTTAATACAATTATACGTTGAATTTCGACTTTATACCTTGAATTTTCCACCATTATTACTAACATATTTCAACAATTATGTGCTGCTATCAAACTGGCATATTTATTAGACAATAATTCGAAGCCATTGAGTTTATTTACTTATACAACATTAAAACTCAACCGAGTTTTGGTTCAATTGTACCTTTGCAATCCGATAATTGGATTAGCTTGATTGATGCTCTTGCATTAAGATGAATATTTAGACCCACAAAAGACGTTCTAATCACTCATGAAGCAGCGCCCGTTGCAGGGCTGCATCAAGTCTCTCGTGAGACCCAAGCCAGCGTGGCTGCGGCCACGTACGTATATATTGTGGATACCACGCCTAACAAAATTTAGAGTCTCCCCAGCTTCTGGTAATCCAAAATCAGAAGCTGACGCGTCCGTAAATTTAGAGTCGCCCCAGCTTCTGGTAATCCAAAATCAGAAGCTGACGCGTCCGTAAATTTAGAGCCGTCCCAGCTTCTGGTAATCCAAGTCAGAAGCTGACGCGTTTGTGTAAATTTTCACTGGGACGCAGCGCCACGGCACTCGCAAACACCTGCTGGTGGTGAGCGTGCGAGGTGTGAGCTCCGGCGCTTGTCTATGCTACCCAGAAACCTCAATTGAACTTTGATTACGGCACGAGGACGCCAGTGCGTGACTAAGATGCCTTCAAGTCTTAAAGTGATAGAGACTCGAATATTTTCACAATATTCTGGGTAGTTTTACGGAAATCATTAGAAGGTTGGAGATTACACATAAGACGCTACGTTTTGATTTAGTGAATATCACCATGCACAAACTAGGACACGCAATAAATTTGAAATGACAATAAATTTGAATGGCAATAAATATGAAATTTCTACTCTAATATGACTGGCCAATAGGTCACATAATTGTGTAATGTGAAGTCCTAATAAGCCACGGTCTCCGGATTATACCCGAGTATATAGTATTCTTACTTAAAATTGCTGTAACGACAGTTGGTAAATTTTTAGATATTGCCTTGTAGAGAGTTCGAGAACAGGTTGTGTAATAAATTTTTTTTGTGGCAGGATTTTTACCAATAGAGGAGAATCACCATTCATAACTGGAATCCATTGCAATAGGTGAGGAATAAACCGTTCATCAAATAGATGGATGTTAATTTTCAATCATGTCAGCAACACATTTTTGGCACCTGTTAATCCTGTTTGCAACATTCTTCCGCTTATACTGTACATTCATCAGATTTTTCTAGCTCAATTTTAATGTTTACGGTTGATTATCAGAAATAACTTGCTAGAAAAAAAATTTTCCGCAGAAAATGTCTATACTGTTATGATTAAAACATCTTACACATGCTGTTGAGAAATAATTATATTTTTCCATGAAATAAGGTAAAATGTGCAACTTCATTCCTAAGTCGAAACTTGAAGAAGGGCTGCGGGCCGGTCATCTCATTGCTGCTGCGTCCGACCTAAAATTTTTCACGAGGCCTCATTTGCGATGTCATGATTAATCCCAAATGCGATCTTTAAAAAATCTAACCATATTATGAAGAGCTGAATTATAAAACTCAATATATATAAAATATAATATAAAATATATTTATATAAAATAAATATATAAAACTCACCCTGCATTACTTAAGAAAATTGATAAACAACCAACAAGGATTATTGACCCAGTCTGGGAACCATTAACTTAGCAGAATGACAAGAAGTCCTGCGTGAAGACCCCAAACATAGCGATCCAACTTATACGGCGCAATAACGTATCTCAAGTGAGTTTTTAGCAGTAACTTTAAAATATGGATGTACAATTGTGCATTGCCTGAAATTTTGTGTCCATATGCGTGTTGAATTAAGGCGTGAGTGGCTTTCTGCACGAGATGTTGAATGAGAAAAAAGGCCCTTGGATGTGTCAAGAAGCGAGAGTAAGCCACAACGGTACCTTAATTATCTCACTTCTTGTGACGTTGAGACACGTACTATAAGTATTTTTGCGGTAATGGTGTTAATATTCCAGCTGAAATAATCCTTTGCTATAAATTTTTGTGATAATTACGATGATTTTTTGTAGCAAATATTGTCAGTCACTAGTAATCAATTCCAAACTTTCTATTAAACAATCGACAATCAGTTCCTATCTTTAAATAATTCATGAGCAGCCCTGAGAAGATTATTTATCTTCGAGCTCCAAGAAATTCATGGGAACTTGCCCCGGGGACATGAGAGATATTTCGAGCACTTTCATATTAATGACGATGTCGATCTCATGGTCAGTAGCCAGCATGAAAACAGGCATCGAAACAGGGAAATATGATGAATACATTGAATTAAAAGTTAACTTTAAGATTGCGAATCTTTTTTAGTTTTGTTATTCGAATCTAGTGACATGGAGCGACTGATTGTCCTGCGACATGATCAACTGCAAATTAAATTTTGAGCCTCGATCGCCCAGGGAACATTTTTCCCAATGCAGACATTCGTTCCGTTATCCAGACATCAATGGTGTTAATCAGTCATTGAACCACGATATAAAAACATCACAAGTCAATATTTCAATCATAAATGTCGTTCAGCTGAATCAGACATCTGCTGTGTTGTTGCATTTTGTAACAAAAATCGCGGTCGATGTTTTTATTGAGGCACCTGTGAATGATTTGAGAGCCCAGCTGTACTGCCGCAACTGCAGGACATTCGTGAATAGGTGTTTTCGTTGCTCGACAGCAGATAAAATGTTTGCTTCCATTGCAAGCGACCAATGGCAGAGAGAGGCGTCTCTTTCTTCTCTTCGCTATTTTCGTGACCCACTCAACGTTGAAACGGGATCTCAACGGGAACGTCTCCATGGAGTTATTGGCTATATATCATTCCATTCAGTGGCTCCATTACTTACATCATCAACCATACATACCCTCCGTCCCAACCTGCCCACCTGGAAATTCGACACGTCCTGGCCCTCATCTTGCACTGAATTCAGATTTCCTACCAATTCTGTTAAAACTCCAACCATGCGCCGCCCAGGCTACTCGAGCTGCTCGCACGTTCACCAACTTCAGTAAAAGCCGACAGGCCAGCCTCTTCGGCCACGGTCGAGGCCGCACTTGAGGTGGTGTCTGCCCTTTCTCATGCAAGGCTGCAAAGGAGGTGACGCTAACAGGCATATCGTAGACGCGACAACTGAACACCACATCCCCTCTTGCTACCGGAAAGATTTCATACTCTCTAGCGACCCTGACTACCGGTTGATCATTGAGTAACGGGATATGATCAGAGCACGCCACCGCATTTTCGAGCAGTTTACGTCCGTTGTTCCATACACTCACCACCCCGCTCTTCGCCGTCACGTGCACCGCATCCGATGTATGCTTCCCTTGGATTGAAGCTTTCTCCTCTTCTCTGCTCATCTGGTGAACTCGCTAGCTGTGCCACTGGCAACTCACCCCCTCCCCCCTTTCAACTTCTCATGACGGCCTCACGGTGATCAGAGGCACCTAGGCGTCAGAGCTCTTCAGTGTCTCATATACCTATCAAATTTATAGGTATCTCCAACCTCCATCCCGGAAATCTAGACGAATTCGATTTTCATTCCCAAGGCGAAGTTCTGTAAACCCAGTGACCATCGCTCATCATACCACCCACCCCATTTCCCTTCTTTTTTGGCAGTTGACTATAGCCCCTGGTAGATTCTTCGTCACTCTCTGCACTCCAGACACCCACCAATCCCTCACACATTCGTCCGCATCCATCTGCAACAGCCCCATTCCACTGGACAAAACCCTCCCAGTGATAGAATTCACCCAAGTCACTCCTGAAACCTATGCTCCCTCCTCCCCTCCCCTCCCACATTAAGGTCATGGTCAGCAAGGCAACCGGAACCCGGCGCATCTAGATAGCCCTGGCCAGCACCAACTGGGGCTTATCAATTGAAGATTTAATTGCCACATTCAAAACCATCACACGTCCAATCATATGAACTATCATTAGCTCCCATCTGGTGCTCCGTCGTAACCCGTACCGCTATGGCGAGCCTACAAATGATACATAATTAGCCTCGAGGATAGTGACCGCGGATGCCTCAAGATAACCTCTATCGATAATCTCCACACCGGGACAGACGTTCTTTCTTAGTCTGTAAATTTGGAGCTCGCATGTGTGCAGTTCCTGGCTAGCGCGCTCCGGCCCCGCCATCCCTCTTTTCCCATTGTCTCCGCTCCTCTCTGAGACAGAGCAGCCCCGTTGAGGCAGCGGTACTTTTGGCCACCCTCCCTTCTTTCGCTCATCTCCCTCTTCTACCGGTTGCCCTCCTCCGTCCGCCACCGCAACCTCCCCTCGTACGCGCACTAGCGTAAGCGCAACTAACAACAACAACCAATTCAACAACTAAGCTTGAAAAGCTTGAATAATGACTAAATACATTCCCATCAATCATCTGCTAATATTTTCATCCGATTCCTAATTAAATTCATAAAGAGAATACAAAACTCTGCATCAAATGAATGATATTCTTCAAATTCGTTTGGTTAAGGCTCAAAAATAATTAGGTTAGCTGAATCGCTCGCGCCTCCAAAATCGGCGGAATTGGAGAATTTACGGTCCAGTCTTGAAGGATAACCTAGTTTCAAATAACTGCTTGGGAGCAAAAAAGCAAAATTTCTGGCCAGGTACACAAGATTATCCTCTGACAGCTTCTGGACATGATGTAGAAGGCACGCTGAGCGTGCCACAGCGATCAACAGGAGGACGTTGATTTCGATATTAAAGGTGCCTGTACACGGGGATAGTACTGGCCGCCACTTCATCCGCCGCTTGAAATGTCCTCGCTACTGGCCTCGTGTATATAGGGGGTTCAGCCGCTTCAGTGGCATGTACCGGAATGTGCCCGAGACGCAGCCGAGAGGGACACCGATGTGTTGTTTTCTTCGCTGGAGAAGCGGCCTGTAGCGCTAATTCAGCCATACTGAGAGTATCTGAGCCGCTTGGGGGCTTCAGTATACCCCCTACATCTGCTTCACGTAGCTATCGGTCACCGATGTCTTCGTTGGGGTTTATGCCCGGGTCCAGTCCGGCCCGGCTGGTGTCCCCTGGAGATGGCCGTACGTATGCCGAGATTACCCAGCCGAAGATATTCGACGACGTTATGGAGGCGCCCGATGTACGAGGGGATGATGGCTCTCCGGAAGTTCTGTCATGGGCGGTCATATAGCAGGACGAAAAGTTCTGGGACCGAAGTGAGGTGACGGCCGGCGATGGGGGTACACGAGCGGAGTCCCAGGAAGTTGATCTACCGCGAGTTGCTGTGTCGGATCTCCATCAAAGTTTAAACCTGTTAAGAGTTTCACTTTCGCCAAAACGCGACGCCGCAAAAGATGCCGTAGTGGAGCAGCATTTGTTGAACCTACAGAAACATATGGAACTTCTGGAGGAGGAGGTCGATAAGATCGACAGATTGCTGGAGGAGACCTCACCTTACTGCGGGAAACCGGCTCGCCAATCTTGGAGAGAGGAGCAGATGTAGTTGCCGACAGCGAGAAGTCGGCCACCAGGTCACCGTGCGGACCAGATCTCGGGGTTACCTGCGAGACGTGCCAAGAGTCCAGCCTAGAACCCTTGAGTATCAGACTCGAAGGCAACATGGAACATTATGAGTGTCGAGCACCCCAGCGTGAGCCCTGGTCTTGGCGGGGGGGAATGTAGCTGCGCAGCTCGCCAGTCTCTTGTCGACCAGGGTTCCGCTGGTTACTAGGGTAGTGTGTCGAGTCTGCTCTCTCTCATTTTTTAGCTTCCAGTATCGGGAGTGGCCACCCGCTTTGTACCGTATGAAATTTCGGAAGAAACCGTCTGTGTTTTCCAAGCGGACAATTATCGTCAGCCGGCAGTGTACGACTGATTGAGAAATCTTGTTAATCGTCAGTGGTCACCTGACCCAGGAATATTGTAAATCGTATGTGTTTACCTAATGGAAAATACCGTAAATCGTCTGTGTTTACCTAATGGAAAATATTGTAAGTCGCCTTTGTTTATCTAATGAGGAATCCGTAAATCGTCTGTGTTTACCAAATGGAAAATATTGTAAATCGTTTGTGCTTACATAAGTGGAAGAACATCGTACGCCGTTTGTGCTACCTGGTGTAGGATATTCTTAGCCGTTTGTGTTCACCTGGTGTAGGGGCATTTTTTAAGCCGTTCGCGCCTACCTATGTAGGGTAATTTTTATCAGTCTGAGCTTAATTAGCATTGGGGAATTTTGAGCCGTCTGTGTTACCTAGTGTATGGTGTTCCGAGCCTTCTGGGTTTGCCTAGCGGAGGGCAATCTTAGCCGTCTGTGTTTCTTAGTCGTCTTGTGTTTACCTAGCGTAGGATATTTCTTAGCCGTCTGTGTTTCTTAGCCGTCTTGTGTTCGCCTAGCGTAGGATATTTCTAAGCCGTCTGTGTGTACCTAGCGTGGGGTATTTTAACTGTCCGTGTTTATAAGTTTGAAGATCGTGGAATAGTGTTCTTTTAGCTTCCATAATAAAGATTTATAACGTAGATTTTAACTTCGTTTACTGGCCTTCTACCCGAGTTTTTTGCGCCAATTTATTCCACTATCCCGTCGGGATAGCCAATGTATGTTAATCTCCCGCAACAACGCCGTTCGAAAAGTAATTTATATAATCCACGCCTACGCTGGCGGTAGTTCAAACATTAGAGGTGGAAATTAATGCAGTTAATTTGCAATAAATCAGAAAATACCAGAAATATACCAGATTTAGGCAATAATACCAGATCAATAATATCAATACCAGACACCGTCTCAATATACTAGTTTTGTGAAATCTGGTACGAAATAATACCAATTGGCAACGCTGCGTAATATATAAATAGAAATAGCGGTTTCAGCGTTCAGTAGTCGTAGGCCTGTCGCCGATTCTTAACATCGCAGAACATTCACAGCTTGTTGCGGTCTCGAACTCGCAACTCACTGCTACAATTCTGCTGTGCTTAACCGCCCGGCCTCCTTGCCGATTCTGACCAGAAACTGGCGCACAGAGCTGGGATCGAACCCGCGCCTCTCTGCTCCAATCTTGGTACTCTGAACTTTATGACTCACGTAACGTACCTAGCTGCTTATATTGCCGCAACCCACCAGCGGAGCTTTGCTTCTAAATTATACCTCAAACCTGGAGTTTTAAACCAAGAATTTCCCCACATAAAGCCTCCATCCGATCATAAAATGATTGCCGATTTCAACTGTCTCGCGTTCACGTTGAAATCCCAATAACTCAAGAGGATGAATTAACAAAAAAAAAATTAATTGGAGGTGATCAGCTCATTCAACGCTCAAAATCAATGAAAATAACAGAAAAGTATTTAGAAATATTCTAGGCTAATTTTACTTGAATGGATCTGAAGTGATTGAGAATGAGAGCTGTCATGATGGATTGAGAGATTTCGGCAATGCACAACTAGAGGAAAACTGTAATGTGCAACACATTCATATCCATATAATTCTGGAGGAACTTGTTTTTTAATTATAAGGTTATTAGTTAATTCTGGAGACGAAATATTATAGAAATCACGTGAAATACTCTAATATAAATTTAGATCAAGGTTTTAGAAGAGATTGAAAGTGAGATTTTTCAAGTGGACAATATTTTGGCTGTACTGTGCAGTTAGAAATCTTAATAAACAATAATAACATTCGTAATAAAACTAAGATAACCAGTTCATTCTAGAGATCGATTCTTAGTAGAATGCAGGTGGAAATAATCGAAAAAATGAGTAAATGTTTCCAAAGAAATTGAAAATAATAATTTTTCTGAATGACCTACTTAGTTATTGTTTGTCGATTATTAATTATAAAAGCCTGCTGACCTCGAGAGCGCTTTACCTTCATTTTCAAGAGGATGCAAGAAAATTAGCATGAATCCAAACTGTTCCTTAATTGTGACCACAAACATATACCCAGTGTCACCAACAGTCGCCAGTGTCGTTTCCAAGGAAAAATAGAATTTTTGACAGTTATAATTTGCTAATACTGCTTCTATATCAACTTTTTGGAAATGTGATGATTTCTGGTTAAAACATACATGACTATTTCTCAAATAGAATGAATGAATAAAATCCAGAATTGAAAACAAATGTCAAAAGTCCCGAGAGTTAAATAAGGTTACAAGTTTTGTTATGACGCTGCATCAAGGGCTGTCCCCCGAGTTCTTGCCTTTGGGAATTCTTCACTGGGTTCAGTCACTCTAACTATTCGCAAATATAAGTCTGAAAATTCGAACATTATTCCAGCAATTTACTTTATAGCGCGTGCATTGAGATATATTATTTAAACGTTATGTTACAACTGCTATTAAAAAGGAATATTTTGCTCACCGATGTTCGTGAACTGTGCGACATTCAAACTATTTTCGCCATGCACATGTTGTTTACAATAATTAATTGTCCACAGATCGGTGTGCCATGCATCTATGATTCAAATTTTCATGGTAGATAATACTAAAAGTCCAAATAAGCAAAGAATATTTTGCAGGTTAACGCATAAATTCTGTTTCCAGTATCATGTATTTGAGTTGTCTAGGCATGCCCAGTGGTTGATGAGGGAACCGCAAAGCTCATAAATTACTGGCCTAACGCAATCGATTGGTTTCAGCTCCGCCCCCTCCTCCCCGGAGCGTGTGTGTTCAGTGGTCGGCCAGAGCATGTTGGCGCCGGCCGACCGCTGGCCTTATTCGCCGGCCACCTGAAAAACGCGTGTCAGACACAAATATGTCTTTGAAGTGACCATGGCCGGCTAAATGTCAATCGGCAAATATGTCTGGCCGGCTAAATCATGGCCGGCAAATATGTCAGTCGGCCGGCTGGTGACGGCTGATTCAACTCGTGGACTCATATTTTATACCAATCTGCCGGTCTCGGGGACATCAGAGTCTCAAAGAAATATTTTTATTTCCAAAAATAAAATGGGCAGTAATCTTCTACAAGTACCATAAAGTGTACGGCTCTTAATATTTTTTAAATAATTTACGACCTTCAATAAAAGGACAATTAAATTTTTTCGGAAGAGTAACGATTTAGGGTAAAATCGGAATGATTCTACCCTAGTGATTGTAGATATTCAAAACCACATTGACTTCTTGCGAAAAGAGTACTTCTTTCTGATGGGGTCAGAAAATTATAAAAAAATTATTGCAAGGTATAACTCTGGTATAAATGCGAAAAGGCAAAAAATTTTTTTTGCCCTATTTTTGAGACTAAATTTTCATAATTTACTTTTTCGTCAATTTAAATTCACGAGCGTGTTTAGAACGGTAATTTGCATGGGATTCGATTTTTTGCATTAATTTTCAGAAATTTCCGTTTTCCAATAGGCATGACATAATTAAAAAATCGATTTTTGAAATTCCGACGCGATAACCGAATCAAAATGGCGACTTCTCATCCTCGTGCAATTGTAAATAGATAAATTTTTATACTTCGTTTTTGGATTTGAATTTTCACGGCTGATTGTATTGCATTCTATAAATATTTTGAAATAATGGAGCTGGCATCCTAATCGTTTTACTTTGAGATTGGGTGAATTTACGTATCCTTTTCTATTATTCTAAATTCTTGGTTAGCTCACTTTTTAAGCAGTATTAGGATTTAAGTTAAAGTTAACTATCTATCTAATGATTTGAGTACTTAACTTCAGAGTTAACCAGGGCAGATTAAATTTTCAGAAAAATTGCGGGTAATGTTTTGCACAAAACATCCAATAGTGAAATTATATTCCCTTAACGACCCTCTCTGTACTTGGTACAACGCACTCTCACCACGAGAGCCCTCCAATATTATATATAGAGATATAGAGCCCTTTACCAAGAGAGCCCTCTAATATTATATATAGAGATCTAGAGCCCCCTACCAAGAGAGCCCTCCAACCAAAAGAGCCCTCCAATAATTTACTGACGGCGAATGAGAAATTCGAGTGTAGCTTCACTTTTTTTTCTCCCTCATCTCGGTATTTGGCTTGCATTCTAATGATTTATGCGCTTATAAAATTGTATGAATTTTGAACTCATTTAGTGCAGCAAGGTACGACTCATACATAAATAGACAGAGCGTCGACGTCGCTGCGATACATGATGCTCTGTATCCCATATGGTGGAGGCAAAGCGCCCTGCGATTATTACGGAGATAACGATTCAGAAACTTATGAAAAATATGATTGAATATAGGCGCGACTTATTTCAAAATTATCAAGCAGAGTCAAATTCATCAAAAGTGAATAGAAACTCAGCTTCAAAACAGCAAATGCTGAATTTTTTAAGTGAACTGTGTGAATTAGGAGACATCGAGTGCATTTAGCGTTTCCTCCTGGATACGAGTCAATCACACGTGGTAATTTTTTATTGTGAAGAACTTCCTTGCTGCGAGAATTAGACGGCAGCGTGTATACTGTTATAAAGTCGACTTTACAGTCTTGTTATCGTTCTTGACACCTGTAATCTTCTATAAACCCGCATCCACGGTTGACGTCATCTTGTCGGTAAATTACGCTGAAACGGTTAGTGCATTCCAGTATAATAAACATGAAGCTAATGTGATCTCAAATATCGATGACTTGCTTCTAAATTGAAAGCTACTTAAAATACGGGAAAAATATTTGAAATTTAGCATCTTTTGTCACAAGCCACCTACATCCCTGCTAATTGACCGTAGTCATGATTCTTTCATTTCATTATAAATTGTTCCAACTTATAATTCATCATAAAAATAGCAATTTTGTTGAATTTATGGCATTTGTAAACAATGAGGGTAAACTTTCACTTATTCTAATTGATTTGTTTTCATAGATATGTTTCGAGTCAGAAGAATTTGTAGAATAGAGTTTAGACCAAAGGCCTTCAAGCAACTTCTGACGTTATTTATCTTAATTTGCTTGAATTTCTTGGCCAGTTGTAAAACTGCAATCATACAGGGAAACTTTCTGGATTTGATAACACATTTTAACTAATTAATTAACTACATTTTTTGTGTAACTGAACCTGAAAGTAAAGATTTTTATAAAAAAATCTTCAAGGTTTCAAAAGGATGCAAGCTTGCATGGGCTCATTGAATATGTTTTATTTTTAATTGCGTAATTCAATCGAATTTCTGAGGAACTTGTAAAAATTAATTAATCGATCCAATACCAAAATTTCTTCCAGCTGAATACTTGCACAAGAACAATTCATCTGAATATTTAAAAAAAGTAATATAAATTATTCTACGCGTTAACATAATAATATTACTTCAAGCGGTCATAAAAAATCCTTTAACCTATGAAAGTTTCTCTAATCCTTTTTGATTCTCCCAGACTGTATTTATTTTCTTTATTAACATATTTTTTTAGCACAATAGATCTTTTTTAGTTTGTTATCATTTCATTAGTTATCATTTCTCTGGAAAATTTCCTTAGTGCTTCTAAAAATTTGCAGGTTTCTTCTCTGTTGTTTAATTTTGTGGTGATATCTGGTAAAATTTTCATTTATTTTGAAGCTCGATCAGATTTTATAATAAAAGTCTAATTTTTATTTGTATTGTGTTGCTTTTCTATGTTTCATACAAATGAACTACTTCTACGTCCTTTCATGACGAAGCGACGCCGACTTCAGTCTCATAAGACTTGAACTGAACATGATTTTTGAGAGAAATATATTGTCATCACTGATAGAAATAAATGCAACGACGAAATACTATCTTCTTAAACTACCTGCCGTTCGTTAACTTCACTGGGAGAAATAATTGAAGCATGTGAAATGTGCATTTCAAATGTACGTCGAACATTCGATCAAAAATTTTCGTATGCCTATTGGTTCGAGAGAAATTGTAATTAGCGTTACCAGCTGAGAGAGTTTGGATATGTTTTGTAGCACTTCAATCAAGGATTTTGAGCTTAAATAGTTCTAAGGAATCCTGAATTTTTATATATAAATATAACAAAAAACGTATAGCGTCACTATATAGTGATGTTTTTACTCTGCTTCTCGCACTTGAATTCAAAAGAAAATACATTGATAGATAAATTTTAGTGATAATGAGCCTATAAAAATTGAATTAAAATTGAATGGTGTGGAATGAATGTTGGATTTTAACCAAAGTTTAGTTACTAATATATAAGTAAATATACTAATATATAAATAAATAAATATATATATATATATAATATATTAGCCCCTAACTTTGTTTAGCTTGCTGAAACTAACAGTTTGGCTAAAAATGAATCACTTAAAAATCACTTAACCTTCAATCACAGGAGGTGCAAGTAAAAATTCCATGCACCTGCATGTGAGCATGCATCCTGAAAAGCGTTTATATGCCCAAGTTCAGCTGTTGGAAAAGTTCATTACCTCGATTTTATTTTCATTGCATACGTCCGATGCATTTTAATTTATTAAATTTTACAGATTCCCAGTGAAGTCCTCCTTGCATTAAGGAGAACATCGCCTATTCTTCATTATGTAGACAAAATCTGTGGGAGTTGAACCGGGATTAGTACAACATGAGTTTATACGATTACAGCTGTACGATTACCGCTCATTTCATATGTAGCCGATGGTGGCTGAAAAACCTAACAAAACTCCAAATATTCGTTCTGATTCAATGTCATGCCTAGCGTTAGGTTTATCACTTCTCGTCACTGCATTCATTCATTTCAGAAAATATTTTCGTGACATGAATTAATCGTTTAAATTTCATAAATGTTGCCTCTGCCCATCCGTTCGCATTACAACGCCTGACAGTCTCTTTGTGCCTGTATGTATATATAGGATTTTCCAACTTTTTTATTATATTATTTTCATTTATCCTGCGGGTTTGGCATGCAACTTGGACCTCGCAGGTTGACTTCTGCCGAAACTGCCATCGAAACAAGTGAATTGATAAAGGGGCCACACAATCCAATGACAAACAAATCAACAGAGTTGTAAATTGTTTAGCTATGTTTAATGAGTGCTGGCTGTCGCTTAATTTTATCTCATTGAATTTCCACACTTTATAAACTGTTGATGAACCCATTTAATGTTTTGTTTCAAGCTTGGATGCCTCAACATCAAGCACAATCTTACTTCCATGCAGCGGCCGATATTTGATCACACTGTGATAACTCTTAAACATGAAACTTATTGATTGACAGAATCTATTAAATTATCTTATAAGTGCTTCATTATATTTCCAAGATCTCTCTTTATTCACATTGTTGCGTGGTTTAAATTTCACGAGCGTTTTCTTGTATCTCTCTAAATTTTTATCTCTCATCATAGATAACATTCTCATCCAACTACCGTGAGAACAATGTGATATAACGCGTTTGTATTACCCCTCGAAGGGCAGAAAAAGAAAAATACAATAATTCTTACTTGTATTTCGACCAGGAACGCAAAGACGTGTCTATAGTTCTGTGTTATAAACCCGATGAATTGCTAGTCATAAACTTGTAATGGACGATATACTCGTCATATAAGAAGGCTCGCTCTCAACAGGTGCTCTACTTATTACGTAAATTATTTTTCACGTTCATGACACTCTATCTGTAGATCTTTGTTCACGTGTTTCTTACATTGAATAGCCTGAATGAAATATTCAATTCTACATTCAAATTAAAAAAATACATTAGATATCTGATAATACATAGATTTAACTTATAAGTTTATTTTATTTCGTATTTGCTATTTGGAAAAGACCTACGCCATATTGTGATGTTATAGTCCCTCATGTTGTTTGCAAAGCAAATTATTCACGAGTGGAATTCGATGTTTGTTCTCATTGCCACCTAATTACCATCACAATATTTTCTGCCGGCTAAAGTGATCTTGACATACTGGTTCATTAGGATTTAAGAAATATATGCTAACATTTTTTATCTAAATTATAAATTAAATACCGTATTCCAAATTGCAAATAATTTTGGTCATTCTATTTGCAAAATTGGATTTCTGCATGATGATTATCGTGAATGTATCGACTTCATCCATTAAAATGCATGTTTCAATCATAAATAACCTCATCGTGAGTTTACTCATACAACAATCGTACTCGTATAACAATCGTACGTAGATAGGGTTTATATTTTATTTATCGCAGTACGTCAAAGAAAACTGCTCAACAAAATCGTACAACTCACTTCAAGACTACCAACTTCTAGCGTCCTAGTCCAAGCGGCGGCAATCCGAGCAACTCAATTAAAATTTTATTCACAATTTAGATAGTGTTCAATTATTAACAAATGATTTTTTTATCATTTGATTAGAGAAAAATAGAGGGTCTTTCTGTAAATTTTCAGATTATTTTGTATAAAATTTTGGCTACGAAATTCTACTTTATATTAACTAAATCTTAATTTTAATGAACCAGTATGTTAAGATCAAAGGCTACCCACACTCTGCACCATACCTATGTATAACACCGTTGCACCAACTCAGTACATTTAACCATCATAAAAATGCTAATATGGTCTTATATGTAAATGCTGTGGGCGTGATCGATGCTAGACGTTGGCTGCAGTTATTTTTTCGTATAAATTACATTATATTTAGACTGTTGAACCTAAATGATCACGTTTTTCTCATTCATAGAAAAGTCAAATTTAATTCAAGTTGAATGTCCAGCAAACAGTGTTCTAATATCAGCTATTAAAGCTAGCTTCATTTTCTCTGATTCAATTGGTTAAATTCGAGTTTTCCAAGATATACGCAGTGCAAAAGATTTCATAACACTTTTCTATATTGACTCGAATATTTTATTTCAATTGACGTTACATGCCAGGTGTAATCGAATGAAAATATGAATGTGCTCCGCGTTCATGGTGACATCTACCGTTTTGCCTCGCACAGTGAGCAGCTTATACGTGTTCTTATTTCTCGGACATACGCGTATCTCGGTCATTATTTGTATCATGGAGTATAATAATGGATCGTTCGTGAGTGTTTTCAGATTGTGACCGTGAAGACTGTGATATGATCTTACGCGCCAAGGTTTAAATAACTGATTTTCGAAACTTTTTATATTAAAAAACGACAAACGTCAAAATTGGTAATTAACGCTAACGCGGATCTAAGATATCAATTCAAGTAAACCTCATCACAGGAATAACGAGCATAGGAGAGGCAATACCTTTGTCTGTATTTTCAAAAAAAAAAAAATAAATAAATAAATAAATAAAGCCTACAGTTAATTCAATAAAAAACACTTAGTCATTTCAAGCTAATCTCAAATTATATTAAATCAAAACAGAACACATATTACACTAGAAAATTTCCTAAGAAATACAGCACCTAAGCAGCTGCTGAGTTGAATTACCCAAATCTTTGCACATGAACCTATTGCAAGTCAACATAAATCATCACACTGCTGCGGGACGGCCAACAACCAGCCGATTAATTCTAGACATAACGCGACGCTCTCCTTACTTAATTCTTAGTCCTAAAAACGTGTGCGTGATTTATAAGCTATTTAGATTTTCATGCTTTTTTATTATTTTTGTGTCTCTCGGTTCCTTAATTCTTCGATCAACTTGGTATATTTATAATTCTTGACTCCATAATATTCGTCGCTAAAATTTTTTCGCCTTGAATTTTAGAAACATATTCGTTCACTGTAAAACGACCATGATTTCCACTGCATTGTCAAGGAATAATTTGACGCGCTTATAACCTTGTAATGTGACGTGACGTGAACTTATAAAAAATTATTCATGCGCACGATTTCGTCATCTTATTTATTTTGTCCATAATAATAATTATAGTTTTAGATGATCTAGAGTTTAAAATATGCAAGATACAGTCCGCATTGAATTTTATAACTAAAAATATATTGTTCCAATAATTGTGCCTAATGGGTTTACAGAAATTGGACTACCATTCATTATATCACTTCATACTTTTTAATTGATGAATTTTTCTTAATTTCTCCATTGCAAGGCAAATCATCGTAGCTATAAACTCTCGTGGTATTTTTTTTTGCGAATTTTGAAGTGGTATTCTTTCCGATGTTTTAACATGCCTTTGGTTTAATTTTGAAAGAAGCCAATGTTTTCTTGTTAAATGCGTGTTTAAATTGACTCCAATAATCATACGATTTTGCTTCGTGTTTTAGTGTGATCTTATTCCATGAAATAGTTGTCCTGATCTGGATTTAACCAGTGCGCAGTAATTCCATCATTGCGGATCAGTAAAGCCACCCCGTTAATAATTCCAGGCGAGACGAGGCACGAGCTTATGCAGCTGACGGCACGTTTCGAGGTACTCCTTTAGGTCGCTTCGCTGCGGTAACATCGCGACGCTCCGCGGTAACATTTGCTGGTTGGTTGCGTGTAATCTGCAAAGTAGTTGTGGACACTTGCCGAAAATTGTGTTCCATCAGAAAAAAATTCATCTGTGGTTGATGAAAACGTATATAAATTATTAACTGTTTGCATTTAACTATTAATTATTAACTGTTTGCATTATTAAAATTTTGCGTTAATCTCCACTTTCTTCACTAAGAATTAGATAAGACCAACTAGATTTAACCTTGCTCAAATGTCCTTTCAGATTCTAATCCTGTAAGAAAAATAAATATTAGAATGATTAACTTTTTGAATTAATTAAGAAATTCATGATTGAAAAAGTGTGCATTGTAGCACTGTAATTTCATCTGCCACGACATTGTAGGTTCAGCATCGCGAAAGACTTGGTTCGTATACAATTTTTACTTATGAAGTTTGGTCAGGTAGGTAATTTATATAACCAATCCTCTCTGCCACCATTAAGAGCGATAAAAATCTTAATTGATGTCTTCGTTTGCTATAACTTATAGCATTGAATTGTTCTGATTTTAATTAAGGTTGTATATGTGTACGAAAACTTACTATTGGTGTAGTTTGGCGGAAGATTTTCTGTAATGAAGGTTTCGTTGAAGACCAGAGAGTATTTCTTATTGACAATTTTCTTATTGTTCTTCTCCATTCGGCGGATTAGGCTCTTGATAGGAACTGAAAAGTCAAATATCAGGTTTCTAAGGCACATTTTATTATAATTTTTTTAAAGACGTTTCGAATGCAACTTCATTCAATATCAAGTAGAAGAGGAAGAGTTTTGCAACGCTAGAAATTGAAATTTTGAAATGACATTAGTACAAGCATAGGTATTATGGATACAGATTGAAATCAAAGCTTAAATTACGAGAACAGTTTCAACGTCCTGACAAATCCGGCAGTTTGTAAATTAATAGCTGGAGACTCATGCATGCTTGATGATGAGAGCCTCAGCTATGGCCAGTCTTGTGGCGTCTGGGCATCTCATGACGATTCTGGTGTGGGTCTCCAATGTAGCGCGAGTGAGGGTCCGACGTACAGACGTCGGAAGAGTTCTGAACGAAGCAAGTGCATGTCCCAAGCGACACAAAACCAGCACTATTCGCGCCTTAATACACAGAGCATTTAAAACCTGCACATCCGCCAGTGACTTGAGAACTGAACTCCAGACCTGCAAGCAAATTCTGGTAAACTTCGGTTATGCGAATAAAACTATTGACAGCGAAATCTCGAACTATCGAGCACGTCATAACCAAACGGACAACCAACAACACCAACGAACGTATAGTAACAATGTATTTATTATAACCGACATCCAACGAGCGTATTGTAACAATTTATTACCAAAATCAGATGACTGAAGGCCACAAGACCGACGAAAGAATCCTAAAATCAATTATGCTAAATAACATCAAAAGCACAATCGCAGCCGACCGAATCAAACTCCTGATTTACCACAAAAACAAGAAACTCAAGAATTTAATAATGAAAAGTAATCCATGCACAAAGTCGGGACCATTATAAGAAACTAATGTTATTTACAAATATTCCTGCCACAAAGAAGGTTGTAGACTTCTCCAGAACGTAAATTACATCGGTTTGACCAGCACGACTTTGAGCCGCCGCCTAACATGCCACCTCCAGACCGGAGGACCGAAGAACCACACGAGGGAGGCTCATAATGAGACCCTCACTCGCGCGACGTTGGAGACCCACACCAGAATCATCATGAGATGCCCAGACGCCACAAGACTGGCCATAGCTGATCGAGGCTCTCATCATCAAGCAGGAGTCTCCAGCTATTAATTTACACACTGCCGGATTCGTCAGGACATTGAATCTGTTCTCGTAATTTAAGCTTTGATTACAATCTGTATTCATAATACCTGTGTTTGTACTAATGTCATTTCAAAATTTTAATTTCTAGCGTTGCAAAACTAGAGCGTTCCTCCTGCAGTAGCGTTCCTCTTCTACTTGATAATAAATGAAGTTGCATTCGAAACGTCGTAAAAAAAATTATAATGAAATGTCCCTTGGAAACCTGATATTTGACATTTCAGTTCCTATCAAGATCCTAATCCACCGAATAGAGAAAAACAATAAGAAAATTGTCAATAAGAAATATTCTCTGGTCTTCAACGAAACCTGCATTACAGAAAACTTACTAATGCCTAGAGCAGCTTCACGATGATGGATGTCAAATATGGCATTGGACAAGACTATTTCAAGAACTTGCGCTTCAAAATTCGATGAATTTGTTTTCTGTTTTCATACGCAATAAAAAATTAGTTATTAATTCCATTATTCTTTCCATTTGATCAATTTTAACAGTTATATCTCCATCACGTGTTTGTCTTATTCAAAATGATTCATACTGCGTCAATTGCCTAATTTTACAATTTCATGTTTTTATTGTATTGCGTAATGTTTATTTTATTCATCTGAAATTAATGTTAGGTTTTTTGAGGGCTCTCATTTTAAAGTTAGCGTGCCAAGCTAATAGGATTTGTTACATCGTTTAAATTTAGTACAATGTAGGAACAACATTCCAAGCTGAAAAATTATGTTTATGAATGCATTTTAGTCCCCAAAACGATGTGATAATATGAAAGTTTGATTTTAAAATAAATAGCTCTACGTCAGTGGGGGTTCAAATTCAAGTAGTATTTTTTTCTGGTGTTATTTCTTCGGCAATGAACTTCAAATCCATGCATTTGCTCTGTCCTTCTGTCCTGTGTTCAAATAGTGAATATTAGGCTTTTGACCTCATCGCAGGCATAATTCGCTTAAACGATGGTCGTTTACTTTCCTCTCATGATGTGTTACATATATAATATATTCTTTTATGTATATGAATTAAACTGAACAATATATTTCCGGCTCCTTGTGTGCTGTATATATATTTTTTCAAATGGTTCATTTACATGGTAAAACATTATTTTTCCAAACGTTTCCGAGCAAGATTTAGAGCTACTAACATGGTTTGTAAACCTTGTTCACGAACGTTTTCGACCTTCCCGCTTCTGACAGTAATCTTGCGAATGCTCATGGGATTCAGTGTTCGTTGAACGACCCTTGAAAACGACATTTACAGGGAGAATTTGAATGCCGTTGTTGAGGGGATAAACTTTTGTTCAAAAATTTGCTTTGAACTTTTCTTCAGCTCTCCATTTGATGAAACTTTGACAGCCGGTCACTGAGACTAGCGATTAATGTTCTCGTATTTTCGTGGTTTGGTTGATAAAGACGTGCTCACACGGGCTTCATGCTGAGAACCAGGTCGAATTTTGGGAACAGTTGCTCGTGTCCCTTCAAGCAATGTGAGGCCCTGCTGCATGTTTGCAAATGCGTTTTTGCTGTTAAAACGGAGACAAAAGAGGGCAAATTTACACAAACAACGCTCGCATCCGGTTAATGTGCATGAATATGGGTACCGAACTTCTTGTAGACTTGCTTCCGCTTCTCCTCTATCAGCGAACAGTTTCCACAGAAGAACGCTAATATCTCGAACAATGGCGGTTGATTACACGCTACGTTAAATTTTATTGACGCCCAACTTAAAATTTTGTTCTTGGCTCGTGCAAAAGTAAATTGAATGGGAAGCGCGACCAATAACTTTCTCAGCCGATCTCTCGCGAAGTCAAACATTACTTCGTGTAATGTTCAATTTATATATTCTATATAATAAACCTTGAAAGCCTTTTATTGCTTTCGCCGTATATTTTATCAGTCTTTGTTCCAAGTATAGCAAGTAAAGGTAGGCACTGCATATATGTAGGCTCTTATCGCCTATTATCAGCAGTTCGAGTGGTTTTACAGAACGCCATGCATGGCAAGGTTTAATTTAGTACTCGTGTGAGCTCGAAATTTTCTTTATCTCAAGCTTCCAGTTATTACTGTTATTTTTACTCGGATGGGATCCGAAATATTGTACAATATTTTCATTGATAACCAGCTTTTCCTTCAAAATTGAGCTCTTAACGTATGGGTCCGTCCTCGTTTGCTCGAAGATTCATGGAAAAACGCAATGGTTTTATCTCATAATGTTTTACAGGAACGATTAATTGCTGGTACAATTTATATCATATTTTTTATTGTCAATTTTTGATGTAATTAACTCAATTCTTGCAATGATCGAGATTATCCAATTTAAATCGGGAGACGTCTCAGCAGCTGCATTTGAGAGAACTCATTGAGTACTCATATGAGAGTACAATCAATATGAGTACTCAACGGTTGAATTATCATGAGCATTCAATGTTGTGGTTCTCTGGCCATTCAAGGTGCCCTTAACTTAAGTATTGCTAAGTCTCAAGGATTTTTCGGAGTGTTATCCACCATCGAGTTCCAAATTAAGCCGTTCATTCTCTTTTGGAGTAGGTTGGCACTGGAAAAATGCTAGTAATGTGAAATTTAAATCTGCATGCGGAAAAAAGCGTTATCAAAAATATGAATAATAAAAATCGCTAGATAGAAATTCATATTATTTCCTTACTATAATTACGCTTATAATCAAATATATGTCAAAAAGAATTTCGAAACCCAATACAGTTCTATATCAATAGTGACGCCTAATTTGAAGTTTTAGCCTAAAAAAACGCTCTAACGGTGAAGTTTTAGTTCAAGCAGCAATGAAAAATTTGAAGAACTAAACAGTTCTAGTGAAATAATTTCAAAATTATCCAATTTCAATATGACGGAGTAAATTAAGGTAATTATTTACAGAGACACAGAGCTATATACTATGGAATCACGACTATATAGCTATTTTATTATGAGCACCAAATTATTTATTTACATATTTATTAATATGAGCACCATGCAAGACCCATATTTAAAGGACAAATTTTAATAGGAGGAAACATCTTGTGAAAATGCATCACTTCATTAAGAGTCTTGACTGTGGTTAATGCATTGTTTTAAGACAGCTCAAATCCAATGTAAACCTATAATTAGTACATCACTAGGAACAAAGTAACTGGTCCAGCTTTAAATTTAGTAATTGCACGTACCACAATTCAAGCACAACTTTTGTAGGTCGCCTCGCAAGATTGTGCTTCAAGTAGCTAATCGTTTTTTTTTGTAAAAAGTGACGTTGATCACAATTCCTATGAAAAATTCTCCTTTTGAGGTTTATTTTGAACACGAAATAATTACCAGTGAAAAGTCGTGTCATCATATTCATCTCAATTTTCAATTTCCCACTCAATAATTGCTTCTATAAACATATACATTGAGAACATATTTTTCGAACACGTGCAAAGGCAAGAAATTTTTTTAAGCGATTCGTAACGCCACTGGCTTCGTCAGAAGCACTTCTGAAATTCAGAATGTAGGCTATTTTCCTATAAAGTCAAGACCATGATTTTACGATTAGATTCTGATAGCAATTGAAAATCGTATTACACAACCCTATTTATAAATAATATTACTTCTTGTTATTAGTTATCGAATTTATTTCCTAATAATTACCTCTTGTTTGCTTAACGTTTAGTTTAGTTTAAAAACTATGTAGCTTAATTTGCTCGCTTGAAAGAAAAACTGTCTTGACAAAAGTCAGTCCATGTGTAAGTATTTCTTTATAACCTAAAACTCTTATTCTGACTCAAGTGGTGTTAACTAAAATAGAACTTTTTCCAGTTTATTCTGGACTTTTACAGTTTATAGCGGGCTCATAAAGTTGATAAAAATTTGCACTGAAATTGATAGTGTGACAAGGAATTGTGTGGTTCATGATAACGAGGTGAATTTTATTATCTAAATAAAGAGATATTAATAGTTGTTCATCAAAATAAATGTTGCGATGATTTTTTTCGTATTTTCCTCATTCGGCATTACAAATTTCAGTGGCGTTAGGAAATGCTGATATTCAGAGAGATTCAACAGGACATCATTGAAAGGCTTAATTGGTTCCTAGTTCTAGCTCTAAATTGTTCTAATCTTAAGTTCCTATACTGTTATTGCTATTTAAATTCAAGTTTTCAAGTCGGATTGTGATCAGATGTGTGTTATTGCGTTATTTTTATATTTAAATCCTTAAATTAACTCTCTTCACACGTCTGTTCGACGGTTCATAGACAAGTCCTAAGTCATTTAACAAGAAGATCATATCAATGATCGGAGAGTGAACCAATTTTAATTTATTAAAAATAACCAAATTATTTTTATTTGTCTACTTTAAAGCCCGGTCGATTTTTCTAAATGAAGAAATTGGTGCTAGCAATAATTCTTACGACAAAATGCCAGTTTGCAGTCATATCCCTGCAGCATCAGCGTCATCATAGCGCATGGCAGTTCGAGCCATTTAGTTGCACACTCTGAACCAAAACTTGGTCCCATAACAGAGCAAAGTTTAAGACGCACCAGCGCACCAGGGTTTGGCGGTAAAGAAACAGTTCCCTGGTGGATTGCAATTTGATAAAAGCGGAGGCCCAGGCCATTGGAATACCCCCAGAAAAGTAGACGTCGCGCCGAATGAACAATTATAGAGTGAGTTATCGTGCAGGCTCCCGATAGTACTTCATGTGATGCACTGAAGTATATTTTAGGAGTCCGTGAGAGATTTAAAAGGAAATTCTTGTAAATTATAACAATAATTCATTCATATCAATAATGCTTCAATTTTTTCTTAAAGTAATTTTTGATTACCATTTAGCGCCTCCTTGTCGAGCAAAATCCTACTTGGGAAGAAAGCTGTTTTATTTTAGGAAAAAATCAGGACAGCCGTACTAAGACCATTGAAAAATCGGCTCTGATAAATCGGCTTTCATGCCGACAAATGTGAGAGCTCCGCATGGGCACCGCGCCGGTGCCACTCATTGCCCTTAAATGGGATAAAACTTATCAATCCATGGGCCTCGAGCAACTGAATGACCTAAGGGGCCGATTTGCATAGATCATGCCGATCGTAATTTTTACGTATTAAGTATTTTTATCATGTCTATAATAAACGATGAAGAATTGTATGGGAGTAATGAGGTGATGATATATTTAATTTTCCTTTTTTTGCGCCATGTCATATGTAATAGAACTAAAACGATCCATAATTTGTTAGCATTTATAGTTCATATACCGGGCTCCATATATTATTAATGATAAGAAAGCTGCTAGCTTACTGGAATAGATTCTGAAGGCTATGATCTAATTTCGTTAGTTATATCCAGGGAAATTATATTTATCAAACAGAGATTTAATCAATTGTTGTTCCTTCAATGTTGTTGAATTCGGCCCTTCCACAACAATTGCTGCTGTTTTACTTTTTCGGTCCAATGAAATTCTACGTTGGGCCGAAATATGCATGTGATGTCCTTGGACCGTGCTGTCATCAGGTTTTTATCAATCAAGAAGTCAAGTTCACAGTTCACAAGATCATTCCATGGGTATGTCAGGATTCCATATGTTGAAAACCAATAATTTCGCTTCTTTCCATGCTCACGTAGACATAACTCGTTAAATGGTCCACTATTTTCATCATGTTAATGGTGTTTTTATCGAGTAATTTTGACTGTTCGATCTTAGATATAACTGCACCATCACAATAATATTATGATTTGATCACGAACTGATCATCACCACCGCACCGATCATTCTTACCGGACCCTGTATTGATGCTGGCTTAATGCTTATACCTTGAACTTGAGATGAACAAAAATTCGGCACAGACAAAAATGAGCATGCATGACATCAAAAATAAAAATGTTTACCGGCGTATTTTGCCTTCAAACGCATCGAACTGTCTATATGTTTGCACAACAGATCTTACGGTTGTGTACTGGTGGTTGATTCACTACTCAACTGGGGTTGTGTACTGGCTTTTCTTGCCCAGCTACTCTACCTACCCGCGTAATGTCAGAACAAGACCACTTTATAAAAAATGCAACAATGGATTATTCATGGTTATCGAAAAATGTATATTTTTTATTTTTTTTTTCATTGACCAGCATTACGACCAGTTAGCGAAAGAGGTTCCGGAAAGAATAACTTCCAAAGGCAATTTGCTTTTCATCGCGCGAGATTGGTGAATGAGGCAATTCACTCGATAACGAGTCTTGTGCGAAAATTATCGAGTATGATACACACGCGTGACTCATGAAACGGATAAGTTAGGTCCGTGAAAATTCATGCGCAAAGCATTATTTATATTATTATGAGATTGCATGCATATTATTATGAGAACAGCCGCACAAAATTCGAAATAAAAATATTCAGTGAACGTCAGTGGGCATCTGTCTCCGAACGCTCATCAAATTGGTATTGGTGGACAATTTTTGTGATAAATTATGGGTAAAGCGCTCCCTATATAAAAAAAGAGATCATGCTAGTCTCTAATCATCTTCTTTATGATTTGTATATTCCGTCTAAATGCATAATATTAAAAATGGCGCGTACTCACAACAGGAATATCGTCTTCGTTTAGTAGATGATCGCTCAAACCCAGTCCCTCCTAACGTTAACATACGGTGCATAATTTGCTTCTCAATAAAAGTTTATTTGTTACAAACGGTTGTATAGAAACTCTTTTGCAGCACATACAATGCATCTAACAAGTTCAGGTTTTACTCACAACTTTCGAGTTCAGTGCTAAAAAAAGGGCTGGTATAATCACCGTCTTTACACATTAAGAGAAAAAATGCTCAGGTGACACACAAAAAATCACAAGGTGACACATTGTGAAGACTGAGTTATGATTATTATCAAATTTTATTTTTTTTTGTGGCAAAATGTATAGTTAGAAACGTGCAAGAAAATTTTTTGTAGTCGACTGAGATTTTTTGGAAAAAATTTATGTCATGTTGAATTTCGCAGCATGCTATGTACAGTAGTACCATCCTTTCGGATAAAATGCCAGGCAAAATCGAGTAGCAATCAACATATTTCACTACTGTAGCACAGTAGTCATCACCGCTGTTTTTACAGTGGTATAATTGGCATCGAGATAAAGGGGGCTCTATAGCCGAGTTCGAGCATTGCGAAGCTCATTCTATTTTTCAGTTTTGCTGGTGGGCGATGCTTGCTCGCCGTCAAAAGTGGTGCTTACAGCATGGCCTGGGGTTGGTGTTGCATCGCGAACTGCAGGCATGTGCTACTTAGAGCATCTTAAGATTTTATTGCCAGATGGAACTACTGCAAGTATTCAGGCATAAATATCTGGAAGCGTCTATTTTATAGGTCTGACACGCTGCACGAATTTTGAATCATCTAATAGAAACAGTAAATAAATATCCATCATTGACATTCGTGGTCCAGCTGTGTTTTTCGACTTTGCGTGGCCAGGGAAATGTTACATTGAATAAAGAATAAGTGGCATGGATCGCTATAACAAAATATGTAAATGTGCAAGTATTAGAAATGAACACATTTATTTTAATATTGAATTGATTAGAAATAAGCCGATTCCCAATGACAAACGTCTAAAGATATTTTCAATGTAGTATTTTCCAATGCTATTATGTTGAACAAGTCTGATGACATCGTGAAATGCTTGCTTTAAAATGTTGATAATTTAGATAAGCCGGACTATTATTCCACGCTGCAACCGAATTATACAACATCTGAAACAAAAATTCATGTCAGACCTCGACTCGACGCAAAACGTATCACATTATGAAGGCAAATTCGACAATTTTGGAAAACATAGACGCGCAAGGAGAAAAGGTTTAAGCCTTCACGATTTAGTTGTAAAGTGTGGTACGACAACATTCTTAGATTATTTCTATTTACATTTGACAAATGTCAAAGTAAAACATAAAAAATAGATCAGTACTCACTGCAGTGACTGACAGAGAGCGCATATTTTCTCAGTCACGGACGTACAGACGGAAGGACGAACATGACGAGCGCAATAGCGCCTGTTTTTCATAAATGAGAGAATGCGCTAAAAAGAGCTTCAAAAAGTATCCGCCAATTAATGCTCTTCCACTACGCTACATTTATTAAAATATTATTAACATAAGAAGTTCTTGCCGCATCATTGATATCAATTTTTTTTCAGTTCATTCGCTAAGCGCATTTCGGAAGAAAATGGTTATGACTAAACACCTTACAGGAACATTCTGTGACAATAAATTTGAAAAACGCTCTCCTCTTAAATCTGCACCCATACACAGCGAAACATGAATGATCTCTCACGGTGCAGCCATAAAGACTCCTTGATAAAATAATGATAGGGTAACATGGGGCAAAGAGACCACTGTGGGGCACGGGCCCATAGCCGGTTTCCCGCTAAGTATGTCAGATATTGGTCCGTGTGCTCTACCGCCGGCCGACAGTTTCACTGGGCTGAAGTGTGTGGCTCTACGTTTTGCTAAGATTTTGTGATGATAAGTTACTCGCAAAAAAATGTTTTAGCCCAGATACAAGTTTTTCTGCTGCTAAATAAAACTGTTTTCGATTACTCATATGAAGCTTTTGAAATTACTGTGAATTATATTTTGAAAGTATAATTTATAGGGATATTTTTGAGTTCAAGTTTAGACTATATTAGCTTTTAAAATAAAATGTTGACACGATATCAATTGAAATGATATCTAGTGGGGTAACGGGCCCATGCGTGTCACGGAGCAAAGCGCCCATGCATGTTGACTCAATACCCCTTGTAGAAGTCTTGAGTTATAAATAATTAGATTTGTCTCAATGAGCACTTCAAAAATATGACTAGCTTTTTAAATTACAAATTACACTTCATATTGTATGATTTTTTTTATTTGCCGCCTCACTTCAGCAGGTTCTAGTTATGCGTATTTATGACCCCATATCGCGCAATTGACTCATGCCTTGCCAAAAGTTGATTTCAGCCAACACCAATGAGACTAAAGTTGATGAGTTTTTATTGTGATGACTGAAATCACGATTAAGTACGAATTCCTTGCACATAATATCTGGATTATGGAAGAAACTGGAACGAAGTTTTTTTCTGATCAAGTAAATATATTTTTTTCTAGTCAGGGATAAATTTTTTCATATCAAGGATGTGTTTTTTATGGCAAGGATATATTTTTCAAGTCAAGGATTTTTTTTATGTCAAGTAAATATTTTTCACGTCAGTGATAGATTTTTTAAGCCACGAATATAAGATTTTTCAAATTAAGGATTTGATTTTTTAGTTGTTAACAAATGAATGAACGTAATATTTTTTATTACATTCTTCTTATTTTGATCTGTAAAGTGCCGTTTTATCATTTTTAAACAAAAAAATGTGCAATTGGGGTAAAGGGACCAAGGGTGGGCCCCCCTTGCCCCAAGCTCATGGGCCCATTTGCCCCAGGGGTGGGGTAATGGACCCATTTTGGCACCTTTTACAAAAATAGTGTTTCATTAAAAATTGAATAACTCTATAGGCGTTTAATTAATATCATACTCTCCTAATTAGCTTTAACTTCAAATAAAACAAAGAACAACCTCGTATCAATTAAAACTTTATAATAAATTTGGTTTAAAAAATGGGGGCCCTAAACGTCACTATACAGATGGATGGACAATGTTGCCGTATCGGTTGCATCTACTTTGTAGCGGGAGAATCCTGTTGGGATAAATTACACGTTGGCAAACAGAAGACTCCAAACACATTCAAATGAATATCGTGCATGCTATTGTTATATTGCAGGTACGGATTGTAAAATTATACAAATTATTGCAGGTACGGATTGTATGAATCAAGACCTATGCATATATAATTACTATAAAACGCCAAAATTAGTGGTTGCCCCATTTAACCTGGCTGATAGATGCAAATGTATGAAATGCATAGATTTTTAGCAAGCAGCATGAAGAAAGTTACAACCTGCTGGAATTTCGAAGATAAAATACTAACAATAACCTATTGCGTTTTCACAACGCCCCAGAGAATGCAAGCTCGAACCACTTATTTTTCGTTTTTCGAAGACTCTTGGTGATCGAAGGGCAAGCTTTATTTGATCCATGTGATACTTTATTAGAATCTATATGTTCAATGATACAATCTCTACAGCGCATGCAGTAGAGATTGTTGCATGCTGCATCTATTGTATTTCAGAACTTGTTTAGCAAATTAAGCCGCGTCGACTATAGCCTGGGAACCGTAATTTAAGTTTTATAAAAATGTGGCAAGTTCAGACGCTCGGTTGTTCCACAAGCTTTGTGTAATTTCATTTCCATAGAAATTTTGTGACTCAAGGATAAACTTGAAGCGAAGTTTTAATACTGCCTTACGTTGGGTAACGATGATTATTCATTTTTGTGAAGAAGACTGACATTGTTAGTTATTTTCGACTAGTTTTTATCGTATACTAAGTCCTAATTCGCAAATCATATCGTGCATTGAAAGCAGATTTAGCTGTCGTTTAACTGATACACTTTCTTGACTGGTTTATTTTCAGGTCACAGATTCGACGACGCGGCAGCCTACCACCGCACGAAGGTGCGCCCGCACAGACCGTCGGTGTCAGGAGTGTCGTCCCTGCCAGGGGAAGAGTTCAGGCACATCAGCTCTTGGAAGCTCACCGCCGCTATGAAGAAAAACTACGATCACGAACCACATCCCGTGAGCATAGGCTTCTTTGCATTTATCCTTCGATTTACCTCATCCATTTGCCAATAAGTTACTCAGGAGTAATTTAGTACGTTCATTCAAACAAAATAATATTTTCATCATTTAAACGTGGCTACTACAAGGTTGTTGTAACTCATTCATTGAACGTTAGTTAAACATAGATGGGAGTCAACGTGTCGAGAAACGCTGATGTCGTTTGGTGTCCCTCGAAATCCACGTTGCTGACTAACGAAAAAATGAAAAGTTCTAGGCCTCAGAAAGACCTGAACACACTACTATTAAACAATTAAACTGCCATATTAGCCGTGCAAAAACGCTTATGATGCATAAAATATCAACATGTAACATAAAATGATCCGTTCTTACTGCCGCATTATAAGAGATACTCTTGTCGTGATTTATTTATAGTCGTTCTTCATCCTCAGACTATAAACGTTCTCCAAAGTTCTTATTGCATTTTCAATCATAGCCACAGCAGTTACTTACTCTCTCCAATAAGGAGTACATTCGCAATTATTGCAGCTTACTTTTCACCAGTTTTCTCACACCAAAGCCAGCACTTTCATCCCCTCCATTATTCAAAATTACTTCCATCGCCACCCATTCGTCTCTCTCACACGCGCCTCAAACTTCACTAGATTTTCCACAGCTTCAGTCAGGATCACACATAAAACACAATCTTTCATAAAAATACATAAAACATTTTTCTTTCTCCGTACATTCAACCGCTGTGTATTTCTATTCACCCTAAATGCCTCTGTCCTCGCACAAAGCAGTAAATAATCCATCACATTTGCCACGGTCATACAGTAATCTCACGCTATACATCTCGCACTTTACCTACCGCGGTGTCACATTATTGCGGGTTCTCAATAAATACTAATGTGAAAAGTTAATTACCGATATTTGCTGGTTTGTAGGTTTCTGATGAAATTGATCGGCAGGTTTAAAAATATATATAAATACTGTATATCTAAAATTACATGAAGAAAAAGATATATTGAAAAACTTAGCATTTAATTAATTTATGGGCACTAAAACGATGAAAATTTAACAAAACCTTGAAAAATACTTAAATGTGTACTAGCAGTCGAAAAACCCTACATCACGGATTTCACCTATCGCGGCCGAGGTCTGGAACGTAACACCTGAGATAGATGAGGGAATACTGTGCATACATTAACTTTTTGTATTGCTTCCACTACCACGAGTATTACAGCTTTGAAAGTAATATTAATTAATTATTATAGGTAAATAGAGAGCCAAGTTAAGTATGCAATAACTTTAAATTGATGCCTATAAATCATATATGTAATATGGATTTGTGCTCAAAAATTGCATGCGCTCTATGCATTTCTTATTTGATGTACAATATATTACTGACTGCCCGGACTCAGATATTCGTGGAGTTATGCGAGTTGAAGGAGTCGACCATAGGGCTGGAGTGGCGGCAGACGGCTCGCCGGATCGTTATTCTATGTTCGTTATATTCAATGATCGTTATTCAAGGTATTTATACATTACTGACTCCCCGCACTCAGATGTTCGTGGAGTTATGCGAGTTGAAGGAGTCGACCATGGGGTTGGAGTGGCGGCAGACGGCTCGCTGGATCGTTATTCTATGATCGTTATTCAATGCATTTATACATTACTGATTGCCCGCACTCAGATGTTCGTGGAGTTATGCGAGTTGAAGGAGTCGACCATGGGGTTGGAGTGGCGGCAGACGGCTCGCTGGATCAAGTACGAGGAGAGCGTCGAGGGCGTGCATAGCGACCGCTGGGGCAAGCCTCACGTCGCTTTCCTCAACTTCCACTCGCTCTTCTCCCTCAGGAAAGGACTTGAAAAAGGTAAGAAGTGTACTTCAACTTGTGAACGCAATACAGCCAATTTGAGGAACGGTTCCAATATATTCATATGAACTACAGAAGCCAGATAAACCAGCTCATTTGTTTACCGTTTGTTCCTCAATTTTCGGTACAGGAGCGGTTCTTCTTGACGTGGAAGAGACAGATCGGTCAGGGATCGTAAATAGGATTGTAGAGTATATGATTGCGCACGATCAAATACCTGCTGACCAAAAGGAAGCCACCACCTCCACCTTGATGGCTAGATCTCGGCACGTCAACGAAACGCGCTTTGCCGTGGCAAGAAGGGAGTCTCGCATCACCCTGTGAGTTACGTCAAGTCAAACACCCAGAAACATGACCGACTAACTACTAGATGTATAAAATCATTCCACATCTCGTTATTTCCCTGCCATAAAAAACGCCATAGTGATTTTTAATAAAAAAAAACGCGTCATTGCGATCTTCCCCTAAGGGGGCGCAGCCAAGTGCCCCAAAATATAACTCTTAAATACGCTCTAGATAAATCCCAGCCTAAGTGTGATGTAACTCTACCCAGCCATAAAACTAGAAGCCACAGACTTCGCTAGATCATCGTAATCTATACCAGTGACACACAGATAAACGGTAATGGCTCTGTAGATCTTAAACCCATACCTAAACATGCTTGATCATAGGCAGAGTGTTCTACATCTGGTCTCACCTCCTCCGGCCTAACCTCTTCTCGCCTAACCTATTCACGCTGGCCTAACTTAGACCTTTCTTGCAACCGATGACTGGCTTTGCCTGCACACGTGCACCTTATCTCTTGCTTCATGCAACCAATAAGGTTATTTTAGGTCAGATTAGTTTTTTTAGGAGGAGGGAGCAGAAATATTGCAACGTGCTTTTAAAATGTTTTTGTTTTTTAGCGGCCAACCGTAAAATATTTTTGTTTAGCCGAAAATGTTTTTAGCGCCCAAACCGCAAATAGCGGTTTAGCCGGGCACAGGTTTGGCCAGATGCGGAATGACCGTGTTTTTCATGCGCATGATCAAGCAGCGGTAAGGCTTTGAGTGTGAGGCAAGGTAAGGCTTTAGCACACATACGGTGCTAAGGCTTTGAGCACTAAACTTTTCAAGTTTGCCACGCCTTCTAGCGTTTTTACTCCTAGGAAGGGATATGAAGCTGGAGTGAAGTTGGGAAACGCTGGCCTATGGCATGCGACCTCTCCAAATGTTTCACACCATCAAAGACACCAAAATCTGGTCCACCATTGAAACATATGTCCTACAACTCTTCAAACAACTAACCATACACTGTTACAATGCAGCATCAGCTAATCAAACGTATCAATCATTAGCACTAGGTCCTCCGCCTAGTGCTTGCAATTTGTAAGTTGATGCTTGACACCATCCACATATTCTTTTCTTGTGCCACTCAGTGTTTTTAGCGCATTTTCTCATTTATGGAAAAAATGCACTATTGTGTTCGCCATGTCCGTCTGTCTGTCCGTCTGTCCGTCCGTCTGTCCGTGACCTCAAGTTTTCGTCGACGAGAAAATGCGCTCCCTGTCACTCACTGCAGTGAGTACTGAGTTATATTTTCTTCATTCTTTCTGGCGACATCGAATCTCCACCACCAGCCTTTAGACAAGATGCTATATATAGCGATGCCAGTGTATATACTCTGTATGTAGTAAAATTTGTATTCCCTTAAATGATGTCAATTGTGTTAGTGACGTCCTGTGACACAGAGAACTTACATCAATAGTCGCTGCAATAACAGAATTTCATGGCAGGCTCCTTTTTTAACTTTTTTGCGTCACCATAGGCTCTAATATCTATATTCCACTGTCACTATGCAATGGCCGTACCGTAACCATCGTCCGCAACAGATAGAATTTTTTGTTTGTTTATCGATAACTTTGTTTTCCACTGTTACCATGTTATATCATATTTTTGCTGGACCTGACATAGACCCGATGTTGTATTTTTAATTTAGTATGGTATTGTTTTCATTCAACGCAGCAATGCAGACGGCAAGCTGATCACAGTGTCAAACATCGTTGACTCTAGATCAAACAGCATCACTGGCAACATCAGGGCCTCCATCAGGAGGACCACAATCAACAAAGTCCTCTTGGTAAGGCCTTACTACTCATACCATCCCTAATCTCAGTATTGTTCTAATAAATTTTGCCTATGCTTATGTATCAAATTTGTCTTTGGATTTTGAACGCAATATCTTTAAAATTATCACAAGGAATTTAAAAGAAAAGAAAACGCCAAGCAAATCCATACCGATATTGAAAACGTTTCGGAGTCCAGCTAGCTCCCTCATCAGTTCGATAATCTAAAAATGAATAATTTCATTTATAAGTCAAAATTCTATGACAGACGTGAAACCTAAATAAGACCTAACATTATATCGAAAAACAGTACTCGATCGGAGCAACTTAGTACTAGGGGTCTCGAAAAGAATAAAACTTAAGAAAAACACTAAAACATAAAAGCCTAGCGATTCACTATTTCAAGAGGTATATGAACTAAACGCATTATTTAAACACGGTTTTCGTATGAAGATATGTAGAGACTCCCATTTCCTCAAATCCCAGCAGCCAGAAGTGGAACCGAGCATCCCGAAATCACTCTCAGTTACAGCCACGTCGCACTGTTCAGCATGGAGGCGCACTGAAGAATGAGGAGGCTTGCCGAGAAGCAAGTTCGAACGATAGCTCCTGCCGCGGTGTTCAGAAACCCGGATGTAGAAGTTACGCGACGTCATTCCAACGTATACGCAGATTTTCTTGGCGTTTTCTTTGCTTTTAAATTCCTTGTGAACTTATGATATAGAAAGACTGATAGAATTATCTCGTTATATGACTAAATTTTCCATATATACAATATATATATCTATATAATATATTTAATTAATAGGTTTGACCGGCCATGTCCTGGCTTGATAATCCCTGCAATTTTGGAATCGTGTTTTCGCAAGTGAAAATATTCACAATAAGTATTTTGCGAGTTCTAAATAAAATTATGTGTAGTTAGTTAGTTACCAATTTGACTAGTCAAATTCTGATTTTTGAAACAATTCTCTCCTCCATTTAAAAAAATATCCTCCTATTCTCCCACGATGAATAAAATTTCAGGTCTGGGTAATATCCCGACACGATAAGTATCATAAGTATCCCTAATAACCCCATCTATTTGTGGTGTCAGGTTTCAACAACACAAACCCACACATACAAATACTGACGACTAAAAAAACTTGTTTATTGTATCATTAATCTGCAAATTAGGTAGGTTTAATTTTTTTGTACAATGGGATTATAAATTCATGATGTATCTGAATGTTTACTTTCGTGCTTTTTAATTGTGATCGGAGTGTGTCTATCTGTCCTATATCAAGCCACGTCTTATATTCTTTGGGTGATGCAGAACCAGAGCCTGGGGGGCCGGCGCCACAGTTCGTTTGAGGAGAGCCTTACCAAGTCACAGACCAACGGCGGCTTCAGAAAAAGACTTCCTTCCTTCGCCGAAAAAGGCGACACCATCGAGATTTACAACGTGAGCTAGAGATTTATTATGTGGTGAACTCTATCGCGAAGAATCATATCGCGGATATGATTATTCTAGTTTGGAGCAGCCATGTAACAAGCCTGCGCGTGAATTCAAAGCAAAGTGCTGTAGCTAAATTTTACGAAGAAAATATGTGCTTAGTTGGCATCCAGTGCATAGATCAGATCTTACCGACCAAGTTATTTCTTTTTCACGGCTTTTTGTGGGGTGAGTAAGCATTGACTAACGATGCCAGCAGTTGAGATTTATATTATGTGAACCGTCGTTTCTACATAGTTGAATCGTTTAGCACATAATATTATCATATATCGATCTGATCTATTGTTGTGGCGGTGCCTAGTTCCGGTTGAACACTTAACTTGCCGTTGTGTTCGATGTGGATTTCAGGTGGAAATGAGTTCCATAATTTGCTTCAACTTACTGATGGTCCTCATTGAACGAGATTCCCTGATGCCCACTGAAGCGGAAGATCTGGGAGGAAGACTGCCTTTATTGACGGGCGAGGAACTCACATGAATACTTTGAGCAACCAGGAGTCGCGGTTGTGATGAATAATTCCGCGAACTTTAGCAAATAAAGCTGAAATCGTTAATGGCAGGAAATCTTGCAGCCCAATAGCCAAGCGTCAACTGTTGAATTAAACAGATGTTTTTGTTGGAAAGATCCCCTGAAATTCGCTATAGTTCGTGGAAGAGTCACTAACTTTCATAGGCTTTAAATGGAGTCTTAAAACCTGCAGAATCGACAGAACGGTCGCCTAATATACTATAGGATATACTATAGGATATTTTCTAATAGTTTTACTATAGGATTTTGGAGTTGTCAAGAACAAATTTACGTTCTTTGTTTGGATGTGTCTATTTAGTCTATTTAATATATCCACCGATTCAGTATAGACTATCAATATACTGATTTATTAAATAACACATAAAATCTTGTAAATCTGGATTTTAGGTATTTTTTCACTATCGTCAATGTACCGTACTGATATCGCCTATATGATGCTCAGTTATCCATCAACATATTTTTGGTGGCCAGAATGGGGAATGAGTTTAGGGCAGACAGAGTTGTATACGGCAACGTCAGGGATTGTTTGTGAGACTGACATATGAATTTCTACTAAATATAGCTCGCTAATGTTTGTATGAAACTTCATTCAGGATCTTGGTTTTCACCAATTCGAGCCGTAATAATATAAGTGTGTAAAACGTGCAGTGAAAAGAGCCACGTCTCGGTGAGGTGCGTGGGCGAAGACACAAAGCTTTCCGCATTGCTGTTTGGATATGAGCCAGAGCTTCCATGACTTTAAGAACATAAATCAGTACACTTTTTATTTTTGATCTGTCTCTCATTTCAGAACTCACCATAAAACATGTCCCACTGAACTGATAATTAATTACAATAACATGACACACCTATTTGCTGCTAATTCTGACGGCACAGCCTGCGTTTTACTACCTCCCATTGCTTTTCCACTTCACTCTACTGTAATTGAACACTACGACACTAGTCTCAATGCTTAGTTACAATCTTCGTAGTTAAACTGGGAGAATTCACTGATGCCCGACTTTCAATTATGAGACGCAAAGTCTCGTTCAACTGATCTTTAAATATCATTCAAAGAAAGATAAAGGAGCATGCTGAGACATTGTTGATTTGTTACATGTTTGTCTCGTACAGCCCGAAACAGGCGAGGGGACTCGCATCATGGAGACCTTCCAGAACATGGACCTCATGAGGAAGCTGAAGGATGACTCTGAGGCTACGGCGGTTCTTGTAGGAGCAGTCGACTTCCTCAAGTTCCCCACGATCGCCTTCGTCAGGCTCGCCGAAGGAGTCATGACGGACAACCTCGTTGAAGTACGAAGTTCCATGGTGTTCCAGCATTAATGCTCAATGCAATTGGCGCCTAAGCAGTGCAGTCAAATTTTATAAATAAACTATATGAGTATGCGTTACGTGTATGAGGAAGAAAAAAGATAGAGCGGTTCATGTTCATTGAGAGGTCGTCAATTTTAAGCATTCCATTATATGAAAATATAACTTCAATTCATTTACTCAAATTATCATTTTTGTTTCGCTGCGAGACTAAATTTTAATTCAATTCATCCACTCTAATCATTGCTTTTTGTTTCGCAAGAAGACCGAATCTTCTTTCAACGCGATCAATTCTATCAAAAAAATCAGAATACTGATATGCGAGCTTCTGTTTATTCGAAATTTTTTTTTGTAATTATAGTTCTACCGGTAAGCGGGATATCGACATTGGTGTTAGATCAATAAATTCGCACAGCGCTTAATTTGTAGCAATGCGGTAATTTTTTAAAACTAATATTTATACATTAGCATTGCGGATTTCTGCGTCTCTTGTGATGAATAATTACAATTATTCGCCTGGTATCCATTATAATTATAATTAATTATTGCAATTATTCGCCAGGTACCCGTGCCCGTTCGGTTTATATTTGTCCTGCTGGGGCCGTTCCAGGGCGAGATGGATTATTATGAAGTGGGACGATCGATTTCTACGCTGATGTCAGACGAACAGTTCAGTGAGGTTAGTCCAGTCAGCTCCCTCTTGAAACTTGCTTTAAAGCATACTTTGCCGCTGGCTGTTTGACGGTTGACCATCCATTTATCTTCGTTTTATCCACAATAACACCACGGACAGTCTAGTGACAGGTGTGTTCAAAGACTGTTAAGTTATTCTGTATCAATATCTCCTGTATTCCCGAAAATACCTGGGAGCCAAACACCTGGGAGCCAAACACCTGGGACCAAAGGTTGAGCATCGAATTAATATAACGGTTCATTTTCCATGATGATTAGAACTTCCACGAATCTTTTAATGGAAAAAAGAAATATGATGGGCACACATTCTGTATTACCTACTTTTATATGTCAATGATAATATACATAAAAACAATAGTATATTTTTTTCGTCCCACCCGCTCATTTCTTTTCCTGATTTCTATTTACTTTTGGATTTACGTTCTTTCTAGCGAAAAGACATTCTCAAGTGTGTCGACAACTTTCTCACGTGTGATATTTTCTCTTTCAATGCAGATCTTTCACTCAGAGAAATGCTCCATGAACAGCTTGAACTCGTTATAATTACTCACTGTGAGTTGAAGGGTGTCATGTTGCGCTCAGTCTTGCGAATAGTCCTTGTGTGTCGTCACGAAATAAATTAAAACGCTGATCATCTTCTCAGGTGGCGTATCGCGCTCACTCTCGTGGGCAGTTGTTGTCGGCCATCAACGAATTCTTGAACGCATCCATCGTGCTTCCCGCAGCCGAGTGGACAAACACGAACCTTATTCCAATAGACCAAATTAGAGAGAAGGCCCAGGAGATGATGAAAAGGAAGCGAACTCTTCGCAGAAAGCGCCTTGAGTCTGAGCCCCGTCAGTATTTTTAGAAATAAGTTTTTTTCAAAGACATTGTGCGTCACAAATTCCTGACCAATCAATGATTTAGCTCTAATTTTCCATATTACATTCATACGTCACTTGACTAACAAATGAGCTGATCTACACAGGACATTGTCGTTGCAGAGTTGCCAACTCAGCCTGTGATGCAACCTATTGAACTGCACGCCAAGGAAAAGAAAGAGGCACCCATTCGCGACCCCATGAAGCGCGTGGGCAAGCCCTTCTACGGCGTCTACATGGACATCAAGTCGCGTCTACCCTTCTACCTCAGCGACGTCATTGACGGTTTGAGCCCTCAGGTCGTCGCTGCTGCTATCTTCATTTTTTTCGCCAGCCTCTCGCCAGCCATCACTTTCGGTGGCCTGTATGGTGAGTTTTTTTAACCAGTACAGTTATGAAGCTAGAATTGTTATTTTTTATTCTTAACTACACTTTGTCTAGATATGTGTATAATTTTGGCTACCTATCAACAACATCGAATTATAATGGCCTGCCGATGGAAGCACTACTTGCCTATAAATAGCGTATATATGTAAGCCCTTCCCTTTGGCAAGCAGTTGCTGCGATCTTTTGCGGTTTTACAAGATACAAAATAAAAATAGCATGCATGGAAACGAGTAATTTATCATTGAATCCCTTGCACCACACAACCGTAGACCACAAATAATCAATGATATCAAATAGTATTGATATATACTAACTTTATTCTAGAAAAGTTACATTTGAACCGCTGATAAAGCTGCTCATTATACAATTCTGTACTGGAGAATCTTTTAAGAACAATTCTGAGTACAGGCTCTGTTAGCATTTCAACTGAATAATATTTCATCACAGCTGCCAAGACCGGTAGACAAATTGGCGTGGGTGAAACCCTCCTTACCACCTGCATCAACGGAATCGTACTCGCCTTGTTTGGTTGCCAGCCTCTGCTCATCATCGGAGCGACTGGTCCCCTCATGGTCTTTGACATGGCACTCTTCTCGGTAACATCATCGGATGCTCTACCTCGTTTTAGTTCTGCACACAAATTCATATGAACACGCCTTGCAAACATATGATATTCTCCGTCTGGCATGACTCTATATTATAAAAATTAAAAACGTGTCGAGTTCAAACGCTGGAATGAGTTGCGCATTCAATAGTTTAGAGGAAATAAGTAAAACGTGAGTCCGTCGACTCAATTAAACGGTTTTGAATTAGCTTTCCAATAATTTGTTACGCCTAATAGCCTCAGTTAATTATGATATCATCTTGGCTGATGATAATTGCCTACATAGGTAGAAGCTCTTTGTTTTACATATAGTTATCATTAGATTGTAAAGTTTTTCTCGAGCGTAATTTTTTATTCAAGTCACTGTTCGAATTAACTTTCGTTAGCAATGAGTAAACTCGATATAATTACTAAAATCTTAACCCTGCCAAGCGTGATCGAGATAGTAAAATGACTCGTTATTCAGGCTCGAAGTTCATGGAATATTCCGAATTGGTGTTTTGTAGAGGTAACAAGAACATTGAATGAAGCAGATGGATGCATACTTCTTGTTGAATATTAATTGTTTATGTATTAACATTTTGAAATTTTGTTTGGAATTGGTCAACAAATGACAGGAACGTCTCGTCACTCTTGGCAGTTTGCGAAGTCAATGGGGGAGGAATTCCTGGTGATGCGGACGTGGATCAGCATTTGGCAGACGGTGTTCGTGATCATCATCTCGGCCGTGGAGGGCGTGACTGTCGTGAGGTTCCTTACACGCTTCGTCGAGGAGATTTTCTCGACTTTCGTGTGCGTCATCTTCATCTACGAAGCCCTTGAGAAACTCGTCTACATCTTCATTGCCCATCCGCTGCTCGCCGAATATTGCTACGGTGAAGACAGTTTCTTTACAACCATGTAAGTAGTGGAAGACAGCACTAGCTGTCAAAAGCTTTTAGTTGTGAATAGACAACAGCTTTTATTTGTGAATAACTGAAGATAACGTGATTATATCTGTCTCATATCCTAAATACGCCCAGTCAACGCTAGTAGTGCGGGTGTGTTCCAATTTGTTACGTGAAAGTCTCGGCATCTGACTTTTGTTTCATTAAAACATATTGGAAGATGAATTTACCAGCATGTTTACTTTTCAGGATACACTTCCATGTAATATTGATTTATTTTTCACATCCCGTTAGTAAATGGAAGATACATGTAATTTAATTTTTTTAATAAATGAAATTATATATACACTATTATTCTATTTCTTAATTCGAGCTTCTATTCTCTCGCTTTGAGATGCCACGTTATTAAATCACCTAAAATATAATTTCAGGACGCGGTAATATCCCAACACGATTGGTATTGAGAATATGCGCTCAAATTATCTCTTCATAACTACTGCGCCAGAATTAAAACGTATAAACTTTCCAAATACGTCATCAGATTGATCTGGCCTTGCCCGGGAAAGCTAATTAATAAGGGATTGGGAAATCCCCGTTATACCCGACAATCTCATTCCAATTTCCATCATTTTTGGTTTCCCATTAATGGGACCGACTACCCTCCGGAAAAACTTCTACAGTTATTATCCGATCATCATGAAACTTCCAATACATACGTAAAATGTAAAAAAATAACATATTGCTTCTATGAATTTTTCGAAAAAATTGATAGAAAACGAGAAATTCATAGAAAACGGCTAAAAATGGATACTTTAGAAAATCTATCTCCTCCTACAAATATCATCCTACAACATCGAGACACGTATCATTCGGTTTGTAAAGACCATCCCTATCGATTTGAAGAGCACTTTTCTTATTTTCCCCTTAGTTTTTTTTATGTGCGTTTTTCCCATTTTTCTCATTTTTCCACCCTCCCCCCTTCTCCCCCATATAAAAAACGAACCAGACTGAAATTCAAAAAAGTGCTCTTCAGTTCGATAGGTGGGGTCTTTACGAATCGAATGGTATATGTCTCATTGCTGTAGCTTAAAAACTGTAGGAGGAGATAGGTTTTCCGTGACAATAAGTTGAACTTTTCAGGACGGCGCGACAAAGTCCCGTGCGCCTCGAAATAGGCACTCAATGTAGCATGGATACCAAACTACAGGCTTCTGTAGCTTAATCCACTCAAGGATGCTGGCAGCAACTTGTAGCGCACCCCTCCGTACAAAGTTAGGAGGGTAACTGAGCTCAGATGCCAGATACACCAATATATGTAGTCTTGCCGCTGTAATTTTCTTAGGTCTATTTACTGAAGTAACTCCACCCCCCACCCCCCCGTTAAAGCCCGGCTGTGTGCGTCAATATTGCTGTACATGGATCGCAGTAGTATCGTTGGAAAGCTCAGAATGTCAGCTTTAAGATGAGACTAAGCATGCAACTGCAGCACAACTCAAGTAGAAACTATATCCAAAGATTTCAGCAGCTAATTACTTTATATCTAATTAGTTACAGAACTCTCCCACCCGCTTCCCTTTAAAGAGACGTCATGAACGTAAATATTGGCGTACAGCGATGGCAGTGGTAGTACCATTGGAAAGAGCAGAATTCCAGCTTTCAGATGAGCACAAAAACCGGAAAACGCCAATATTGAAAATTTTAGGGTAGTCGGTCCCCTTAGTAACAGTACAGTAATTTAATGACCCGTTGCACCATAGTACATTAAGCATGGAATTTCTATTTAGCTCTAGTGTGAAATTCGAAGAATTACATTTTATATTATAGAATAAATTTAACGTCCCAAATAAAGAAACAAATTTCAGAACCTGCAGGTTATATGCTGACAAACTGACAAATATATATATGTACTATACAAGCAGGTGAACCCAGTGTTGCTCAGGATTGACATCATAATCCAAGAATCCAAGAGATTAGCGAATCACTTTCCTGTTTTCCAATCGCAAGAATCCAGTTCCCACTATCAAATGAGTGAATGAAATTTGTAATCATGTCCAGTTTCAGGTGTGTTTTTTAATCTAATTTTCGTTTTGTGATGCCTAATGATTTCGCCATTGAAATTAGTTTTTAGGCCCCGGTTACAATTCCACAGGATAGCTGTTCGCATAGTCTCAATATATGTATTTGCATCTTCAGACTGCAACACGCAAACAAATTAACTTTCTAAAATATCTAATGGAATAATTATGTCTATATTCTTCTAACCTTGGCTTCGATTTTCCACCATTTTACAGAGATTCAGAAACTTTGGGGCTCCCTTCTATTTTTCATTACGTGTTTTAGTTTTCTGTACTTTAATGAATTTTTCTACCTTAATAATTACCGGTAGAAATTCACTATGACTTCATCTGCTTTCATATCAATAAATAACCAAATAATTCGTAAATTGAAACACAGATTCCCGTCTACCACCGATTATCCTGACGTAGATAACGGGACGTTCGCGGTATCACTTGACGATGGTTTCGCCATGAACATGATGAACAGTACCGACGAATATATGAACATGACTGAAGCTCCGGTAACAGGATCTCTTCATAAACTTCCACCACAACCCAACACGGCGCTGCTGTCACTGTTACTCATGTTCTGCACATTCATCATCGCCATCAGACTCAAGAAATTCCGAAACTCAAAGTACCTCGGGCGTCCGGTGAGTATTCAAACGCTGATGTCAGGTATGCTGAAGTTTTTTTTTTTATGCTTCGAGACCGAAATTTCTAGTCTCGTGAGCTTTTCGTGGAAATATTTACAGTAAGTTCGTTTTATCTTAAAAACATTTCTGCCCTCCCTAGTTGGCCAAATAAACACCCGATTAATGTAGATAAAGAATTTTTTTTATTATCAACAAGGTAGAATCGTGGGAAGCAACAGCTCGTCGCCGAACTTAAACATTAGGTCAGCACACAGAAGTCATGGCTGAAAAATGCTCATTCAAGAAATTAAACACTACACAGATTTTCTGAAAATATTTAACACAGCCTCGACAATAACACAAAGCGACTGACTGTCGAAATGTACATGAACAATGAAAATAACACCGCGCAATGCGAACAAGACAGCTTGACTCTCCTACTTACCAGCTACACATACCACAAGATGGGAGACTAACCCATACACTCATTCACAATAACCACGGTCACTCGCCGCCATTTGCTCATGCCGCTACAATGCGACACTAATACAAAACACATAATAAAAAAATCAATGCAAAAGGAGCCAAACCTACTTGGATAGGTACAAACAAAACCTGCGAATAAATAGCATGGAAAAACTTATTACAACACATGAACTCAAAGAAAATCCCAAATAATTTTGGACATCACAGCGACCACTAATTTTCATTTCATCAGGGGACTGACTAGGTTGGGCATGCACCATCTCGCATGTCTTCCAGCTTCTCGCTCGCTAACTTAAACCTTGATCTCCTAAAAATTTAGTCTTCTCCAGCTACAGATTTTATTTATGTTTAACATTTACCAAATTATATTCATAATAACCACACCTAATTCCCAATATTTGAAACTTTTCGATTAGTATAATTTGTAAGCGTATTATCGATGTAATGTGTAGGTTATAATAATTTATATGTTGCAGATTCGTCGAGCGTTGGGCGATTTCGGTGTGCCCATTGCGATCGTAGCAATGGTGGCTGTAGACTATTTCATCAAGTACACCTTCACTGACAAACTCACCATGCCCAAGGGTATCCAGCCGAGTGACCCTGAGTTCCGAGGATGGATTATCAATCCCTTCGGTGAACATAAAAGCATTCCTATTTGGGTGATCTTCATGTGTGCCCCTGCATCGCTGCTCGTATTCATTCTTATTTTCATCGAAGCGAACATTAGCCAGTGAGTGGAGCAGGTCTAATCACGGACTAAAAAAGAGAGGAAGAACGACTACTTGAAATTTGATATAATTTTTAAGAAGAAATCTTGCGATATTGGTCACAACTTTTGAACATTTTGGCTTTGAATAGCCTTTGAAAACGCCTATTAGTGAATTTTGGAATTCTCCGTTTTGAATGACCCTTACTAAGTTGATAGCTAAGTTACTGAGGGAGTAGTGGGGCGACTAACATGTTTGCGGATCGAAAATTTAATCCAGCACACCCATGCTTGCGCATTCTTTGCATTTTTGAATTTGAACCTACATCGTACCACCATGTTCAATTGAGAGCTCAAGTTCATTCCATGTAACGAATGTCAAAATTTATATTTCCTCAGACTGATCGTTTCCAAGCCTGAACGAAACTTGAAGAAAGGGACAGGCTTCCATTGGGACATTGTCGTTGTGTGCATCTGCAACATGATTTCAGGTATGGAAAATCTGTGTTGTTTTTATCTGTAATTGACGCTTCTGCAATGAAAGTTGTAGGTTTCAGAAAAATTATACCATGATGTGCATTGAAAAAAGGCCTAGGGCCTCATATTATACTATATATACACAGTTCTGTTTCGGTATTAAAATTCAAGGAATTCTTGCTCGACCTTCATTTGTGTGCATTGGGTTCCTGCTGCAAGTTTAATAATTATTTGGCTGTTACCCTGGCTCTACTAACCTCGTCTGCGCTGCACTACTAACTGCAGCTACGCATAATTTCATAAGCCGAATTAGCCATTCCGACTATTGATGGAGGTTTGTGCTACAGAATTGGTAGGTTTGTAGGTGATGAGAATAGCGGAAATGTACCATCATATATCGGGTACATTCAAGTTCGTAAATACCGATGTTCTTGACTTACTTGGAAAAGACTGAAATTTCGACGCAAACGTACTTGGAGTATTAATAATTGTCATATCTTGTAATATATAGATCGACATTCGAGCAACACCATTGTCATATCTTGTCTTCTTTCCTCTGTTTTAGCCGGATTAACTTTTACACTACTCACGGTCTTACCTCACTACTTCTTTACGATTTTTGTACGTGCAAGTAAAAATTAAGTTGTATATATTGTTTCGTGCAATTATTTCTTATTGGTATGCAAGTGAGGCCTGGTGCCACCTATTGGGATGTTTTCAGGGTGCGTTCAACTGTTACGATAGTTCTGGTGGAGAAGACCGTGCTTTTGGGGTTAGTTATTTATTTGGAATTATTTAAATGAGTTTTTGTTATGCAGGATTTAAGATGCCTCTACGCTGTGTGTAACGTAGGGAGGCGAGTCTCCTCCTGGGTTATAATGATGTGGCATGAGTGTAATGTTATCGAAAGTGGCTTGATACTATGCTTGTACAAGTTTTCGTTGTGTGGCCTGAACGGGTTTGATACCCTTTGAGACAACGAAGAAAATAGTGTGTTATGAGGGAATTGAAGTTTCATCGGCGTTCTGTGCGGGTTGTGTCCAATTTCCCGATTCCAAGTATTTAAATCAGTAAATAATTTTCCTGCCAATTCTTCTAATATAGAGTTGGTTTGTGTGAAAATTGTATGATTCAAGAGATATTTTTTTTTTGTGCTAGGCCCAATTTGTTCCATGCAGAGGTCTACGAGCACAAATTTGTCTGCGATAAGCAGATTTGATGGCTATTATGAGAATGAGGTCGATAGGTTGCGATTTATAACTTTACTTTGGATATACGTTGTGAAATCCTTCGTGGCTGTGTATGACACTTACTGGAGATGTTAGCATATTGTGTCATTATGAGAGATGACGGATGGAATGAATGAGATCACATGAATGCATTTTCGTTAAGCTATATGAGCGAATTCAGTCTTCATCTCACGTGATTAATTGAAATTTTCGGGAGTAAAGCTTCTTGCGCTTAGATCTGTGACCGCGTAGACGGGATTAGAAATTGTGGAGGTTATGTTCTCGATTTCTTTAGATGCATCGGGATGTTTGTTGTTTTTATCGTGAAATGCTCTAGCTGAGTGTGAACCGAAATTACGTGGTCTGTTAAAGTTGTGGAGTTTAGAAGTCGGATGTTGCTTAGAATTGCTTTGGCAACTACGGGATGTTGCGTGTTGTTTTTTGTACATATTTTCGAGATGGACTGGTCATTGCTGAGTAACCACGACATTGCTACTGGTCATTGCTGAGTAAGATGTCGTGGTTAATTTGATCGTTGGTTTTCTCGAATCTGTTGATCGGCGAATCGATTTTGCAAGCACTGTAATCACTATGAATATTTTGTATATCAATAATCGGTAGCTCGGATAAAATTACTAAATTTGAACTCCGTTTTTTATTGTCTGCCTCGGCAATATGTGCCATTTGGGGGATAAGTAAATTGAACAGTTATTATGTTGCAAGTACCGTCATTACAGTTATTATACTTATTATTATGTCACTCGGGTAGGAACTATCAGTTGAATTTTAATTCTTCTCCGTTTCACTATAATCGATAATGAACAAATTTGTAGATCAAGGATCTATGTCTCTTGAATCAAGTACAGAAGCAGTCTTCTTGTAAGAATACATTGCACATTTCTATTGGCGTCTTCATTTAAATTGTCAACAATTTAATCAATATAGCTGTAGGCTAGGAGAAGTACGCTTCTGGGGAGAAGTTCGCTTCTATAATCAATATAGAAGCGAAATTTTCATTATTAACAGATTAAGAAAACATATATCCGATAATGAATTACAAATGCGGAAGAGAGTTGGAATGTATTCGAATCAAAAACATTCGCTTATTTTCATAGGCGTTACCTCAAAGTTGATACTTTTTTCTCAGATGAAATGTGTTAAATCCTTGGAGAAATAACTTTGATAACATAAATTATGCCCAGCTCTTTCTTATGCAACTCCGAAGCTATATATCGTTCGGTGCTTTATTCAAGCTCATGCACTGAGAGAAAATTTACCATTGTTTTGAAACACTTAAGTATCTCGAGGCCTCTCCGAGCGATAGGGCCGAAAGCGAGACACCTACATCCGCCCAGGTGTCTCGAAATTTGGGATTAGGAGACAGATGGGAAAGAACGAACGAACGAACGAACGAACGAACGAACGAACGAACGTGAAGATACTGATAAATCTACGGGGAACGAAACCATTTTCTCAGAGTCTCTGCCCTATTCTTGTCCAGTTTCCAGCGCCTGATGAAATTATTCCGACATATTCTACTCCTCCGGCCGATCCCAATCTAATCCATGGCCGCCTCCCAAGTCCAGAAAAAAAATTAGAAAAACTATATTTCTCCGTCTCTATACCTGATTTCAACGCTTCTCTCCTTCGCAGTGGAATTAGTCACAAGTTTGTTCTTTTATACAACTATTTATTATACAATTTATATCGGTATGTATAGGCTTCACGAAACTACACTGAGAGAAAATTGACCTCTGTCTCGAGACACTCAAGTGTTTCAAGGGCTCTCTGAGCGACCGTGCCGAAAGCAAGACGCCAAAGTGTTTCAGAGAAGTCAAAGTGTCTCCAAATGTGAGATTCCGAGACACTTTGGTGTTTCCATGGTCAACTTTTTCAAAAACTTTAGCAATGTCTATGTATACTACGTCTACGCCAGCTCCCTCCTCCAGCTGGGCCACAAGACGGTGATAGTGCTCCAGTAACTGCGACAAACAGGAACGATTACGCCGGAAACCATGTTGTCTATTACAATACAGGTCAGCCTCTTATATATGGTGGACAAGGCTCCTGGCCACTACCTTCTCAAAAACCTTGATCAGGTGTGAGGTCAATGTCACAGGTCTGTAATTTTGGGGTCAGTCCCTCGGGCCTCCTATGTGGATTGGCGTTATCAGTACCACACTGAGGCCCTCAAGAATAATTCCCTTCGTCATCGAGGCTTTCCAGAGCATTGTGAGCGGAGCCTTCACTGCTCAAACACAATTTTTCAACAGCACTGCCGGAATTCCATCGGGCCCTGGCGCTGAAAACGTCGCCAGTTCTTTGATACTTATTTCCATGTCTTCTGGTCCAAACTCAATGTTCTCCAAACCTCATCCGCCTGGCAGCTCCTGGAGAACTTCAATTTCATTCTCCTCCCTTGAGTAGCGGGGCTACTGAACACTGATTCAAACTGCGATCCCAGTAACTCACATGGTCATCTCTGACAATTACTTCGTTATCCTTAAGCGGGCCCACTGGCGTCTCAATTTTAGTCTTGGACTGAGCTTATTTAAAAAAATACTTAGGGTTCTCTTTGATGACCTCAACCACTTGCTCTTGCGCTTCTTGTTCTTTCATCTTGTGCGAGTCCTTCAGCCTGAGTTCGATTTCCTAGTGCAAATTTACTAGCCTCTGTCTCCTCATATCACTAGCGGATTCAGCTATTTGTATATTTAATCATTTGCGTTTTCTCATAAGGCTTTGTCGGTCTCCCGGAATGCTGTGGATTTTATGGTCTGTTTTTCTTGGGATATGACGCACACATACCTGTGCTAGTTTCTCACACAGTTTTATGTAGATTTCCTCAGCATTCGATTTCGTCAACTCAACTCTCCCAACTCGCCACCCAATCTGTTCTTCGATTAACTGTGGAAGTTAAGTCCTGCCAGTCTCTCTTGGGGTATAGACCTGGGCTGGGTTTCAATTCCAATTGTCGTTTCCACCATCACTATAAGCGAGGGTCAGACAGTGAGGTCTCGTCAACCCGAAAGTCAACCAGCATTCTTTCATTATTAGTAAGGAAGAGATAGAGGATATTGTTTACCTTGTCGACAACCGTACCTGCTGACTGAGCAAGTGTTCCGCAGCAAACTTCACAAGTTGGGCTTCTTGACTTGTGTCGCGGTCATCGACCTCTAAGCCGTCAGGGCTTGTCCAACGGATTCGTGGGAGATTGAAGTCCCCCCCCCCAATTATTAGGCTGGGTGCTGGATCACCCAATTCAGCCACCCTGGTCTTTATTTCTTTAAGGTATTGTTGAAATTTTCCGGTGGACAAGCAGGAGGGCTATAGACTATGGCTACGCACAGGTCGATTTTTTATGTGAAGTAGCACGTACTCAACAAAGCCGTCAGAGTTTCCAGATTTCGATCTCAATTCTACAGTGCATCTAGCGAGGGAGTTCCTAAGGTAGACAGTTGCTCCGCCCTTCTTTCTCCCTTCGTTCCGGTCCGCGCAATAGTGTTGGAATCCTTCCATTGCAATTTCTGCATCGAGGATATCTTTTCTTAGGTGCGACTCAGTTGGTGCAATCATAAAGATCCCATCCTCGTCGGCCATCTCAAGAAGCACGCCAATCTTGTAACGCGCTTTTTGTGGGAAGAGCCCCTCGATGTTAGCCAGCAAAATGACAGTCTTCCCTCATTGGTGCGCTTAGCTGCAGCGACACCGCTCTGCCAGGTGCCCGTGATCACATTTCTTTTGCAGGTACTTCCAGCAAACACCTTTCCTTGCTGGTGGTCTGCTTGAGGGTACTTCTGTAACTTGGGTGGATGGTAGGGACGGTAGGGTTGGAAGAGCTGGAAGGGATGATGGCAAGCCATCTTCTAAAGGCCCGTTTACACTAGTGGCAACGACATGCGCTTTGAGTCGTTTGCTGCAGTGCCTCACCGCGCACAACCGTTTACACTACTTTTGTACTCGGTTGTTTGAGACCGCGCGCTTTGAACACTAGTTGCCACCTAGACGTCAATGAGGATGGATGTCACCGAATTTGAGCTGTGGGCCATTGTTCTCGGGTGTGTTGCGGTCCGTCATTCTGCGCACTATGCCATTTGTAAACGAGAACTCAGCATAGGCATCATAATTAGAGAAGTAGCACATTCAAAAACATACAGTTTATAAAAAATATAGTCTATTCTTAAATAAAAAGCTCCAATATTCGTACCGATAATACATCATCCTTTGAAATCGCTAAACGGTAATGCATAAATTGTCAGGAGTTGCTAAAATCACATAAACTAAACAAGTCATGTAAAAATAACTTACATCATTTGTATTTCGATTTTTGGACTCCTTTGACCGAACACTCCATAGACATTCATGTTCTCTATAAAGATCAATTAGGCTCTCTACTAGAGAGTGACTCCAAACGAGAGTGGTGCTTAGTCGACATTTGGAGTGCCGGACCAGCGTACACAATCAACCTTACTAGACCACAGACATCTATATACTAACTAAGAATTTAAAAGAAAAGAATAGTCCACAACAATTCATATCTTTATAGAAAACGTTTCGGAGACCAGCTCCATAGTCAGTTCGTAGAATCTAGAATCATAAATTAATACATTGAAACCATAGAACGAATTGAATTTCTTTAATTGATTAATTTAGATTTTCAATTTGATTTAAATTTTTAATTCAATTCAAATTCTTAGTTAATTTGCGATTTAAGCATACAAGTGATATCAATTTTTTAATAGCTATCTACTAAGCGCCGCGCTTGTGTTGCATGAGGCATGGCCCCTGTCAATCGCTAGCTCGTCAATCGGTCAAGAAGCGCATGCAGAGGCTGCAAAGCGCCTCTGCATGCGCTTTGAGGCACTTGACTCTCGTGTGTTGCCCCTAGTGTAAACGGGCCTTAAGTCGCCATTCTCGGGGATTAGTGCGGTAGCCGCAGCGTAGGTAATCCTAGTGTTTGGGCCTAAATCAGTGGAATTAATAGCGGTAGGATCAGATTTTGGGTCACTGGAAGGGCTGAGGGCAGTTGCAAGGCTTGGGTAGGTATAAGGTTAGGAGTGAGGGAAGAAGTGGGGAAGAGGGTATAGAAGAAGAGGCAAAGTTGGCTGCATGGGCTGTATGGGAAGTGAAAGTTGCGCGAGGGGAGGTGTGGCTGGAATCGGCGGGCTCTCCAGCCTCTAGTTCAGGTCGACCCCTCATGGCTGCGATAAGTATATTTTCGCTTTCGTTGAAGTTTTTGCAAATGCTCAACACAGAGATCTTACATTCATAGGAAACTCTGGTTTGATCAAGCCAACGAGCAATTAAATTTGCATTTCGCTACATTTCAGATGAATGAATAACCGGAATTTACTGCACCGTAGTACAAGTGACGCATTACAAAGCTCCTGGCAAATTATGCACAAATTTCGCATATTGGGTTGCATTACAACACGTTTAGCCATCTTACCTCGTTTTTTGTTTTGTTTTACTATTGCACTGAATATTTTATTCAATTGGGTTCACTGTATTAAACACTGAGCTATGACACTGAACACAACACTGTGCTCAACATCCTGGAAGCTCGACAGGACGTCATAAACAACTTCGTAGGCTCTCAGGCGTCGCGGCTACACCTGAAGCTTCACTGCTTCACTCGCCTATTACTGCTTTATTCATTTATTTATGTCACTGATTTATTGTAAAAACTCGACACTCTGCTTCACTACTTCACTTAGTGAATGTTACAATTTCACTCTTCAAAACTGGTTACGCTTTCTAACAGAGTCCTATTTATATGTTCAAGAGTAATTTCCTGAACACTTCCACACTAGATAATTTATACTTTTATTTTTACTGACTTCCCTGATTTCCCGCCGAAACACTGAATTTCATCACTTGGGCCTAAGCTGTACATATTTACAACTGGCCGACAAAGAAAAATAACCGTCACCCACGATTATCTCAACTCACACACGATCGTCAGCTCAGACAACAGTTCCAGACAAAGGAAGTTTCGGAGAGATCTGACACGTGCTTTCTCGACCGCGTCTGCGAAGGAAGTCTCTGCGAGGGACTGTTGTGGTGTGTCATATCATGTTGCCCTGTTGTGGTGTGTCATATCATGTTGCCTGTTTTGGTGTGTCATATCATGTTGCCTGTTGTGGTGCGTCATATCATGTTGCCCTGTTGTGGTGTGTCATATCATGTTGCTTGTTGTGGCGTGTCATATCATGTTGCCTGTTGTGGTGTGCCATATCATGTTGCCTGTTGTGGTGTGTCATATGTTGACTTCTGTGGTGTGTCATATGTTGCCTGTTGTGGTGTGTCATATGTTGCCTGTTGTGGTGTATCATATGTTGACTGCTGTGGTGTGTCATATCATGTTGACTGTTGCGCAGGATTCATGGGTGCGCCATTTATGACCCCGGCTGTGGTGCGCACAGTGAGCCACGCGTCAGCTCTCACCGTCATGGATACCAACGTGCCTCCTGGAGAGTCCCCAAAAATTGCGGGAACTTTAGGTGAGTAATGAAAGTTTCTTACAATCTCCTATTTTAAACTCAAATTGCATGCTTCCTCGATTTTACGAATACTTTTCGTGAATAGCTCTGGGTGAGAGAGAGATCAAATATAACATGTGGTAACTACGTAATGATCTACCGTCAGAGTGGAATTTCATATAGTATAGTATCCGCGGCATTGAAAAATAGGCCTGGATAGGCCTGTCGCCGATTCTTGTACTTTTCTTGGCTAGACTGGCCTTTTGATCAAATCTTTTCAACGGACGGTAGATTTAAAATCGCTTCTAGATTTCAGTTGTTCCGTAGGATACGAGGCATTTTATGAGCATATACGAAAGCCGCGGTGTAATAGTGTTTGAAGCCCGTTTAACTTGAATCTAAAAGAACAAAAACTAAAAAAAGCTGGTGCTTAGGCCGGTGAAAGTTGATTTTCTGTAAACAGATGTTTGAAAACGGCCATTAGATTTAGTAATATTGCAGTCCAGAAAGGACAAACTATTGTTCGTTTCAAGTTCCATGGTAAATTTAATAGAATTATGTTGCAAGTTTAGGTAATCAAAGAAAAGTTTTACATGAGAAGGATGCTTGAAAATAAGAAAGGTGTCATCGACGTATCTATTATAAAAAATTGGCTTAAAATCAGGAGGACAATTGGCCAGCCATGAAACCTCGTGAAAACACATAAAAATATTCGCAAAGGTTGGGCCGAGGACCCATGCCCATACCGTCAATCTGTTTGTAAAATTTACCAGCAAATATGAAAATCGAATTTAGAACTGATAATTCTAGGAGGGATTTATAATAATTGCGGTTCAAACCAATAACAGTATCATGAACCGTTAACTCCAAACTAATTTTCTGCCTTTATCTGTGTTCTAGATTTATCGAACTGTCAATGGAACTGGTATCCGAAACGTTTCCAATAGAGATAAGCTAAATTTTTGTGGTGTTTTCTTCGCTTTTAAATTTCTTCAATCTTTCTACATAAGACTTGCCCTTTAAGCATGCAATTATCCTTGTTGCACGTCTTTGAACACCCTCGACTAAATTTCTGTCCTTTTCACGTCTCGGTGACCACACAACGTTTCCAAACTCTAGGTTCGGGCGCACGACGGAAGTGAAAAACAGATTCATCATTTCTATATCTAGGTACTCGTCGGAGCGTCTGATCAGCCCAAGCAGTTTATTGGATTTATTAACTTGTGTTTCAATATACCTAGAAAATTTTAGCTCATTGACAACCCAAACTCCAAGATCTTTTTTCATGCAAGACTTTTCAATAATAACCCTCTCGTTGCAATATGCTGTAAGCTTGCTGTTCATTGTTCTTGCCGAGGTGAAGTACTTTACGCTTGTCAGCACTGAAACACAGCTGCCACGCATCAGCCCAGTCAACTAAACTATCAAGATCATTTTGCAGTTGAATTTTTTTGACGCATCCTTAACTGTATTATAAACTTTTGTGTCATCGGCATACATGGAGCACACGCTTGACACTACTTCTGGTAGATCGTTTATAAAAGCGACAAACAAAACAGGCCCAAGAACACTTCCTTGCGGTACGCCACTGCGCACAGATACCCAGTCTGATACGGTTCCGTTAATGCTGATACTTTGTCTTCTGCCTACTAGGAAATTCCTGATCCATTGGAGTACATTTCCCTCTATTCCCAAAGAATTCACTTTACGTAACAGTCGCTCATGCGGAACATTATCAATGCCTTGGCAAAATCGAGGTACTGTAACACGTTACTATTTGGTATAGTAGACGATGCGATATAGAATCGTAATTAAGTATGACCTGAGAGGGTAGTTCGTATGTAGCGACAGTAGCGGGATCCGAGGATATAGAGAAACAGCGTAAACGATTATATAATATACTTTTAGGATTATAGTTCGGCTTACAGTTTAGGATAATCTAAGTTTATAAGTTGGAGCTTTAACACTGAAGTCTTCGGCGTCCAGTTGAAGTATGGATAAGTCTAGAGTGTATCTTCTACACTGACATTAATTTAGGGTCACTGCCCTGATAGATACGGACAGGAGTAAGGGCTTACACACGACTGTTCTCGGCCCAAGACTGAAGTTTCCGCGTCTGGGCAGAGCTCATATAGCTTCGCTGATTGACGTCACCAAGGGCGTGACTAGATAAACAGGAAAGGCTAATGCAAGGAAATGCTCATGAACATATCGCATGTGAAGGATATTATCTTCAACAAGGAAGACATCAATCAGGAAATATCCAGGGACGAATGGTATCAACATTGTCACCTGACACCTTCCTCCGTACGGGGAAATTATTAGTTCGTCCTCGATCTTATCAAATCAAACGGAAGTGTTAACGCTCCTGAATTTGAGTGTTATTGAAAATGCAAAAAAAATACAAATGGCAGCATGTCGATAAACCATGCTGTAAGCAAGAATTAATAATCAGTAAAACATTTAGCTAAGGGATCTTAAAAAAATAGCAAATTCAGATTCACAATAGCACCTTCCTCCCTACGGGAAATTGGTCTCTCAATTTGACATGAACTAATTTGTATACTTAAAACATCAGTTCGAAATCTTTGAATCATTTGAATATAGCTCACCCCGAAAATCATATGTTATCAGATGTAAACATCATAAGGAAAGATTATAACCAACAATAAGGATTTCACTGGTCAAAAATACATGGAATCGACGATTAAGAAATTCAAATAGGCACATATGATAACGATAGTATAATCGTTATGACTCTGCTAAAAAAATATTGCCTGTCTACATATACACAGTTTAACACGTGAAAGTAGTAGCAAAATATATCAGATTATAATTAAATCGCGTTACAATATGCGGCGTTACAAACATGATTAACATCAAATTTTACACCAACTAGATAGCAATAAACATCGCGTTACAATATGCGGCGTTACAAACTTGCTTGACATCAAATATTTATATCAACTAGATAAGATAAAGTATCGACTGAATGCAAAGCAATAAAAAAACAAGCTCAGTAGCATTGAGCTTTAGTAAGCGTCAGCTAGCACTTTTGACGAGCTTGACTGCTTGACTGCTTTGCACATGAGCTACTCGTGGCATTGAAAGAAGGCGATACTGGTAACTTCAATCTACCGTTTATGATGAAAAATCTACCGTTATAAATTACATAAACAGGTTATCCCATTTATTACTATTATAGTTTATACAACTGCGTAGATGAATTACAGAGTATAATTATTGTGTATAGAAATCTCTACCATTGTATCTTACACCCATTAATCGGCATCGCATTTTAGAACATAACTTGATTCTATTAAAAGAGCATAGTAAGTATTAACGATGTATGAATAGAATCGCAATAGATTCATCAATTCTCAAGTTTCCAATGCGGAACTACTTGATAGAACTTCATAACACGGAACCATCGTTGAGCTCCTGCGGCCTTCGTCTGAGGTTTGCAAAATATCAACACGTCTATGTGACGTGATTTGTTAAAAAAAAGAACATTATATAATTACGGCGATTGTTCATATGCTTGATACCTTGACGGCTGTTTATTATAAAAAAATCGTTTAGGACGGAAAGTAAAGGTCTACTTAAGCCATACTTCGTCTGCCGTATTTATGCATGAAAAATCATTGTTATTTAGGGCATGTATTTATGGTATGATATTCATGAGTTTCACAAATCATACAAAAGCTGTTGTGTGCATGGAATTATTTATTAAACGGAAGCCTCAGCTAACGTTTTCCAAGTCTCAATAAATACAATCATTAAATCAGGCAATATTTGATAATCAATCAGGAAATATCCAGCGACGAATGGTATCAACATCGTCACCTGACAGAACAGTGCAGCCACTGGCTCCCTTTCGTCCAGCAGGCGAGTCCAATTATTTAAGGTAGACAGGTGTTGACAGTCTGATAGAAGATGGTTCACAGTCAAGTGATCGATAATCCTATCCCTCATAACCGATTCCATCAACTTACACACAACACTTGTGAGACTTACAGGACGGTAGTTACTGGGGTTACTTCTGTCACCTTTTTTGAACAGGGGTGTCACTTAATTGGGCTTCTTTCCAGTCGGCCGGCAAAGTCCCTTCGATTAAGGTTTTTCGAAAGAATACTGTTAAAGGGCCGGCCAGGACGGTTGCTAATTCGTTGAGTAATCTATTCTGGGAACCGTCTGATCTAGATGACTTGTTGGGATTCAGGGAGACCAAGCGCTTTAGAACCTCCTCTTCATGTATCTCAAAACTACTTAACTTTGAGCCCACTGGTCGCTCCTCAATAGCTGAAATACTGTTCAAGTCCTCATCTGTGAAGACGCTGCTAAAGAACTGATTTGGAACATTGGCGTTGCCCTCCTCAGAAGATATCTTCCGTCGATTTACATTCAAATCATCGATACCGTTCCTTGTCTTGCACTTCAAACTAGCATACAAGAAGAAGGCTTTCGGGCTCACTGATTCACGAAGTTTAACACAGTAGCCTTTCGCAACGTTGAATGATTGAAATAAATAAATTTTTTATAAATACGAGATGGTAATCAGCATATATATATATATAAGATTAAATATTCTTTCAAAAATCTACCTACATTATTTATTTTACGACGCGTCCATTACAAAGATTGTTTTCAAAACAAACTTCGGGAATACATTTGGTTTAATGAAAATGCGGAACCAAATACATGGAAATTAATTCATATATTCAAAGGAGAGAGTGAGGATACTGCGACGGAGCACGTCCTGTCCCAATTATTTAATCTTTCATATTTTATTTTATGTAAGATATATTAGAGCCAGATATCAACCTTTTCTTGAAATTTAAATATATTCCTTTCAATCAAGTACAACCTGTTTGGTTTATTCAGTGAACTAACACGTAATCTAATGTCGGACTACGTGCACGAAATTTCATTCAGTTTGTAAAGAGTTTACGGGCAATAAAAAGCAGCTGGGCCGGCCAGAATGGCATCAACTGACAACTTTTCCAAGGCCAAGAAAAGACTGACTTCATGAGACTAGCAGTGGCTAATATGTCTTTGATTCATCGTGAACAAGTGATAGCTTGATTCCAAAGCAAAATATTCCCAAACAACATATCTAACCATCAATGCGACCTAAAAATTACAAGGAAGAAGTTAGGAATGCATTTCAGTTATCTATCTCAACAGTTGAGTCTGCGAGGCGTGGCTTTAAATATTTTCATTTCAGATGAAATTGCATAGGCGGAATTGAAAATGTTATAGTTGAAGTATAGGGAGAAACTGGCACTTGGTGCCCCCCACACTGGTGGATGTATACTTCAATATGCATGACGGAGGTGCTCTTTAATCACAAGCTCACCGAAATCTTATTGTTTAATTGCCAAAATTTGCATGTTGTTATGATAAGTATGGGATTTGATTGCATATGTTTTAAAGTTTGTGAAAAAACCTTAAGATCCAATACCATTTCATTATTTTATGAATGAGGGGGTCGGCTGGCATAAAAAAATCGAGCTGCTTTTGTTAGTGCGTAAAAGGTGCGTCTGACGCAGCAAACCGCATGTACAGTGGGGAATATAAGTATTTAGTCAGTCTCCAATTGTGCAGGTTCTCCCACTTAAAATGATGAGAGAGGCCTGCAATTGACATCATAGGTAGACCCACAACTATGAGAGACAAAATGTGAAAAAATTTCGAAAATCATTTTGTCGGGACTATTAAAGATGTTATTTGCAAATGATTGTGGAAAATAAGTATTTGAACAATAGAAACAGTGCATCTCAAAACTTATCGTATATCCTTTGTTGGCAATATCAGAGGTCAAACGTATTCTGTAAGTCTTTGCAAGGTCGGTAACACTGTTGGTGGCCTGTTGGCCCATTCCTCCATGCAGATCTCTTCTAGAGCAGTGATGTTTTGGGGATGTCGGCGAGCAATACGGACTTTCAACTCCCTCCAAAGGTTTTCAATGAAGTTGAGATCGGGAAACTGGCTAAGTCACTCCATGCAAGATTTAGAAATGGTTCTTGAGAAGCCACTTCTTTGTTGCCTTGGCAGTGTGCTTGGGATCATTGTCATGCTGAAAGACCCAGCCACGTTTCATCTCCATCGCCCTTGCTGATAGAAGGAGGTTTGCAGCCAAAATCTCACGATACATGGCCCCATTTATTCTTTCATGTACACGGGCCAGCCGTCCTGGTCCCTTTGTAGAAAAACAGCCCCAAAGCATGATTTTGCCACCCCCATGCTTCACATTTAGTATGATGTTCTTCGTATGAAACTCGGCACTCAATTCCCTTCAAACACGACGAGTTGTGTTTTTACCAAATAGTCCTACTTTGATTCCATCTGACCAAATGACAGTCTCCCAATACTCTTCTGGGACATCCAAATGCTCTATAGCAAACTTTACACGTGCCTGTATATGGACTGGCTTAAGCTGCAGGGGGACACATCTGGCACTGCAAGATCTCAGCCCCTGGCACCGTAGTGTGTTGCTGATGGTAGCCTTTGTAACGTTGGTCCTAGGTTCTGAGATTTGTCCTCGCCGCCCTTAATGTGATCATTTGACCCCACGGTCTGAGATCTCGCGTGGAGACCCAGATCGAGGGAGATTAGTAGTGGTCTGGTAGGTCTTCCATTTTCTGATTATTGCTCCCACAGTAGATTTCTTCACACCAAGCTGCTTGCCTCTTGTAGATTCTGTCTTCCGAGCCTTGTGCAGGTCTACAATTTTCAATAATAATGAAGTTTCGAGTGTGACTGTTAGAGGTTGTGGGCAGGTGTCTTTAATGCTGTTAACGACTTCAAACGGTTCCATTAATACAGGTAATGAGTGGGGGAAGGTGAAGTCTCTTAAAAAAAGAAGTTACAGGTCTGTGACAGCCTGAAATCTTGATTGTTTGTAGGTGACCAAATACTTATTTTCCACCGTCATTTGCAAATAACATCTTTAAAAGTCCGACAAAATGATTTTCTCAATTTTTTCACATGTTGTCTCTCATAGTTGAGGTCTACCTAAGATGTCAATTGCAGGCTTCTCTCATCATTTTAAGTGGGAGAACCTGCACAATTGGTGACTGACTAAATACTCATTTTCTCCACTGTATGCGCGGCTTTAGTTTTAGCGTGGGGCAGTTTCAAATGTACTTACAATTTACATTTTTAAATCAAATTTACAAAGATTTATTTGGACAATGTTTTTTATAGATTATTATCCGCATTAATTGAACTAATTTTGAGCTCATTTCGCAGCTGGGACAAAGTTGCATCTAACGCAGCAAAAATTATTTATGTGTGTGCTTTGGTTTTTGCTTGGCAGTTCCAGATTTATACAAAATGAACATTGTTTACTGATTTTTACAGAGATTTCATTAAGAAAAATTATCAAGCTGTTTCTTTTTTAATACATTTCAATTATTTGGCTCTCCTGAACCATTGAAATGGTCATTTTTCGCCTCATTTAAAGTAAATTTTTCACCTCATATAATTCTCCTTCTATGATTATCAAGCTGCAGCATTGAGAATTATGCCGTCCGATTAATGAAGCAAATGTCTAGCGGCTGTAGAAGCATTTTTTTCTGATTTATTGATTGTTTGAATTATGCCATGAAAAAAATAGGAGGAGGGGAAGCAAAATGAAAATGTCCTCTAAAAATGAAGAAAAGATGCTTCTAGCGTCGCTTAATAATTGTATTACGAATCGAAGGATATTTCTCAATGTGCACGTAAATTGAATCTAAAGGTCCCCCTTTATCAGTTTTTTTTATTTATTTCACGTTTTCTTCAATGTGTTTAAGAAAATTCATGAGAACATAATTTTTTACTCATTTTCATTTGTATACAAAATTTTAACTTTTCTCTATACCCAAATGACCCCGTTAACAGTATAATTATTCCACACACATTTAATAATTGCATAAATTTGTAGGTATACTGTTGTATACAATCAGCGAGATCATTATCATAGGTTCAAGTATGTACATTAGAGTAAAATGAAAATTGGTACTGGTGGGAAACATTTGTGCTATGCTACCTCAACCAGACTGCTTATCACGCTTGTAATTCTTGCAATTCTAATTCTATTCAATTCTACAGAACAGCGAGTTAGCGCTCTTCTCGTAGCAGCGCTGGTCGGCCTATCCATCTTACTGTCGGACCTCCTGAACCTCATCCCCAACGCGGTGCTGTACGGCGTCTTCCTTTACATGGGCATCTCAGCCACCGCCGGAATACAGTTCCTTGAGCGCATTGTACTCTTCCTTGTACCTGTCAAATATCACTACAATACGCCTTACGTGAAAGAGGCAAGTGTCTGCATGCTGAGCTGTGTGTTCGAGTAGTTCGGGTGTGGAAGTTTTCGCAAAGGTATGAAACTGGAAAAAAACTTCGCCAATGTGCTCAGGAGTTTTTATTACGGCTGATCGATAGTATCCCAAAATCATCCTTAAACATAGGTAGTTTGACCACTTCATGCATACGTAAGTTTAAGGCTTCTCAGGAAAATTTATCAAAAACTCATCAGTTTTCCGTTGTAGTTTTGAGATGAATATACCTTCATCAAGCGCGGAAAAGTAGCAAAAAACAATTCATGCTATTTGTCGTGACTTATATTAATTTAAGTTATAGACAGCAATATTTTAATGTATTTTACAGATGCATATATTCTTCTTTTTCTTAATTCCAGGTGCGCACGTGGAAAATGCACTTATACACGGTGGTGCAGATCCTTATGTTAGTGGTGCTGTGGGTGGTGAAGCAGTCCAAGATCTCTCTCTGCTTCCCATTCATTCTCCTCTGCCTCATCCCAATCAGATTTTTCGTCCTTCCACGATTCTTCTCTCCCAGGGAGCTCTGCGGGGTGGGTATTTAAAATTATGGCTTAATTGGCAGTAAATGTTCATAGTATAGCGCTCTCAGTTTCTAGTCCACATTATGGATGATGCACTGCATTTTGATTTACATTATGCCGACAGTTTCAACAAGATATCGACGTTCAGTGAACTAATCGCAGTGATTGCGCACGTTTCAGTTTATATGCGTAATTTGTTTAACAATTGCTTCCGAATATAACGGTTTTATTTTCCAAACAACTTACGAAAATTTTAATAATGTATTCTATTTCCAGCGTGGTTTACTATTATGTGGGAATTAATGCTACCTATATATTATATGGAAACGTAGACACAAATAAAAAAATTGGTTAAAAATTAAATTTTACACCAGGCAAGGGTAATTAATTTATACGATACTCTGTAAATTATTTACATCATAAAATTTATTCAAGTTTGATTGAAGACCAGAGCACATTTTTAGTGATAATTTTCTTGTTTGTTTTCTCGATTAGTCACATGGAATTACTTGCTGGCGTTGGTAGATCGAAAAGCATGACATTTTAGAATAATAGGCATTTCGAATATAGTACACTAGTACAGTATTCATTTTCAAATAATTGAAATTTTTTTCAATATTTAAGTATGAAATTTCGAAGTGCCGTAAGTACAAACGATGGACTATAGTGCATACAAATAAAAAATTAACACTTAAAAATACTCATAATTTCAACGTCCCAAAGAATCCGGTGGTTTTTTATAGGTTGATAGCTGCAGACCCATTCTTGATCAGGGTTGTAAATTCATTTATTTTGCCGCTAAATCTAGCGTACTTTTAACGCATTCTGACAAAAAAAAAGAGCTTTAGTGCGAAAAAATATATAGGTAAAGGCATTTTTAACTAAAGAATTATAATATTTAGCGTATTTAAGTTAGAAATGCTTGGTTTTAGCTTGGAGGTCATTGAAAGAGTTGACAACGCTGTTCTTGATAAAGTAGCCTTCAGTCATCGCTAGTCTTGAAGCGTCGGGACACCGCACCATAAGGCAGTTGCAGGCTACATTGTCGCGCCAGTGAAGGATCTCGCTGTGAGCCTCGCTTGGCCCTCTTGATTGCTGGTGGCATGTGAAGAGGCGGTTTGAGGTCGTTGAGGTCAAACCAATTTAGTTCATGATTTTAGTTTTGTCGTCATTAGGGATGAAGAACACATGACTAAACTGGGAATGGGTCTCCAGCTATCAACCTACAAATCACCGGATTCTTCAGGACGGTGAAATTATTTTCCGAGTAAATATAAGTTTAATCTTCGATCTGTCTCCACCATCCTAATTCTTTGTACATAAGTCACTTCAAAATTTCAAATTTAAGAGTTGTAAACCCTTAAAGAACTTTAAAATTAAATTGAATACTTAAAAAGCTCGTATTCGAATGTCATCTGGCACCCTGCTTTTTGATCTGCCAGCCCCCAGTAAAAAAACTTCTTTTGACTCATAAAGACAACATACAAGAAAATTACCAATAAAAGTATTCCATGGTCTTCAATCAAATTGCACATAGGAACAACTTTTGACTAACCATACCATATCATAAAATTTGTGGATAATGTGTACCGAGCTTGCCCCAATGAGTTACTGAGGACTGTGGTTCCAGCTGGACGGCGCTGCTCTGCCGCCAACGGACGGCGACGAGCCAGACTTCTACGAAGAGTCGCACAACATTCGCTCCCCACCCGCCCACGACGGCGATGAAGATGGCGGCGACCATCGCAAGGAGAGATAAACGTTACCCTTTCCTACTTGTGCTTTGGTATAGCTAGGCTCTCAATTTTTGGACGATATGGTTGTCTCTGTCTGTCGAACGAGGCTTGCTATAGGCTGAAATCCTAGATATACATGACTTATTAGATTGAATGACCCATTTTTGCTTGTTGTGTGGGTGGGCTTCCTTTGTTGGAAGCAGAAACAGTATAGTGTACCTCAAACCCAAGAGGACAGTGTTTCTCAAGCTGTGGGTCTCGACCCTTTCAAAAGTCAGGAGTGGATGGAGTTTATCTTCAATGGCTCACTAATTACCAACCACAACAGAGGCTATGGACATCATGAGTCGTAGCTAATTTCCCCCAATATGCTCGGCTCCAGATCAAGATTTAACCCTTTACGCCCTGAATTTCTGGGACAAAAATTGTAAAATTCACTTTTTCGGTTTTAAGTCTCACTTCGAAGCTGACATTCTGACCTATCCAATGGTACCAAAATCATCTCTGTACGTTGATTTATGCCTTGACGACAGTTCGTGAAAGTATTAGGGGTGGGGGAGTTCTTTCACATTTAATATAGGCGAAAATTACTGGTTGGGCACATAAATATGCAACCTGAAGACGCTGATCTTTAGTTACCCGGCTGCTGTCGTGTGGGATGGTGCTCATGCAGTCGTTCCCACTATCCTTGACTGAATTTCGGCTCCAGTAATGTCTAGTCTTGCATCCATGTCACCTTGAATGCCTATTTCGAGGCGCTCGGGACTTTGTCGCGCTCTACTGAACATTCACACTTATTGTCACTGCAAACCTATTTCCCCCCAGAGTTTTCAAGCTACAGCAATGAGTAATAAACCGTTCGATTTGCAAATAAAAGATCTAGAGATTGGTAGAAGCTTTTTTTCAATTTCGTTAAAGTTTTTAAAATATTTTGAAAAAAGGGGAGGGGAAATTCGAAAGGGTGAGGGGAGAAATAATTTTTTTTTCGAAAAATGCCCACCCCACCCACAAAAATTAGAATTTCGAAAAATAGCAAGGACCAATCGATAGATCCATATGGTCCTTACGCACCGAATGATATGCGTCTCGATGTTGTAGCTTGAAAATCATAGGAGGAGATAGATTTCTACAGTACCCCTTTTTGGCGGTTTTCTAAGAATTTCACGTTTTCTTTTACTTTTTTCGAAAAATTCCTACGAACAAAAAAGTCTTAGATTTATCTTTTACATATGTGTACCAAGTTTCAAAGTTATCTGTTAGTAAATAACCGAAATAGAATTTCCATAAGAAATTGGACATTGCCATTAGAAATTGGAAATTATATTTCGGTTATTTACTGACAGATAACTTTGAAACTTGGTACGCATATGTAAAAAATAAATCCAAGATTTTTTTATTCATGTGAATTTTTCGAAAAAATGACAGAAAACGTGGAATTGTTGGAAAAGGTAGCTAGTCCCTTGTGTGACGAATTCGTCACGCCATGGCGTAAAGGGACTGGCCAAGGGAAGAATTTAAAGGTCATTACAGCCCAGCTCGTGATTCGCTGTTATGGTTTTGCCTTCAAGATAGTTTTTAATGCTTTCAATGAAACATTGAAAGCGAAACTTCGATACGTATCGTAAACCACATACAAAAATGAGCATGGAACACCAGCTGGGCCATCCCGTAATTTGCGCCAATACACAAAAGGCAACTCTTACGCACATTCGTGTCTATATGTTGTTATAGAGCAAAATTCGTGATTTCGTTGCATACTTACGTTTGATAAGTCATTAAAGGACTCTTCGGAGCCCGGGTGTAATATTGCCTACTCGCAGAGGTGGGCATGCAGTAGCGCGCTACATGTAGCGGCCGCTACATTTTCAGTAGCGGTAGCGGCGCTACATTTAAGCAATGTAGCGGTAGCGGCCGCTACATATTTAAGTAGCGATAAGAGGTTTTGCCGCTACAGCGCTACCGCTACATTTATAGATAAAGCCTTTAGATTTTATCTAATAGTATTAAATATTATTTAAAAACCAGTACTGGTATGATACATACATAATATAAATTACAGACTAAAACTTTACGAAAGATTTCGGTGTAATGTTATCAACCTCAGCCTGTTACTAGCGTCAACATGCAGAGGTGGGCAGTAGCGCGCTAGATGTAGCGGTAGCGGTAGCGCTCACTACAATCTAGTGGGTGTAGCGGTAGCGGTAGCGCCCGTTACATTTAGAGCATGTAGCGATAGCGGTGGCGGCCGCTACATTTCAAAGTAGCGTTGCCAAGCTCTGCCTACTCAGCTGTCGTGTTTTGAGCTGTCTATGCACTCAACCGGAAATTACCGGCATATAGCGCAATCAAACAAAAATTAACATCGTTGAGGATCATAATTAATCGTTCGATCGTAGGCTTTCGCCGACCAGCTAAAAATCAAATTTGAGATGAAATAGGTTGCTTAATAATTGATCAATTCATTAATTGAAGCAAATATTCAAAGGCTCTTTCTGATTAAAATGCACATTCAAATCAATAATTAATTACATATATGCTAAATTTTTATAGGCATTTGGAGTAATTCAATTTTGCTACCCATGCCAGAATTATTATGTAAAATTATCTTCGTTTCGCTGATGAAAATAAGTGCGTTTTCAGAGTTTGAGAATCACTGCGATTGAGCTTCTGAATGTTGTAACGACCGAGCAATTATGCGGGAAGAAGTGCTTCGAATATGTGAGCCTCGGTTTGTATGTAGAATTGCACCCAAATTGGATGTGACGAAAAACACGATCTGTATAACCCGATGCGAACACTATAGCCTGAAACTGTTATGATGATGTGATGATGTCATGGGATAAAATTTTAGGTAAATTAATAGAGACAGAAAAAGCTTTAAAATTACATGCAATATTTTCTTGACTATTTTCAACATTTAAAAAGTGCTAAACTTCATTTGTGGGGGGGGGGGGGGAAGGGGTAGAGCTGCAAGGGTCTCGGAGTCTAGTAGGTCAACAGTGGTTGGTTGAGACAATTTATTGTTACCATTAAAATAGAATTAATGATCGTGTGTTTTATGAAACGTTTTTGTCCACGTTCTTGAATCTGTTGGCGGGAAAAAATGTTTTGTTTTTACGTCGTATAAAACATGTGTAGTATAAAGTTTATTTCTCCTACGGCCGCAATAAAACGTGAATTCTGACCTAAAAATTCTTTAGTGCTGCTCACAGAAGCATGCAAATTATTTTTTATTCTCTTATTGAGCAGACAATTTTTTGCATTGTAATAGCAGAAAAAAGTAAAATATTATTGTTTTTTTTTTTCTGGCACGAAATATATTGGCAGTAATTATAGCATAGATCCTAGTTTAGCAAATTAAGATTATATAACGAATTGATGAAGCGTGAAACTTGCCATGCAAATTGTATACCGCAACTCTTCACTTCGTGCATTATGTATTCCTCCCCTAAATTTGGTTTTAAATGGAATTAAAGAAATATAACGCTCATTAATTGTATATAATGACTCTCTGAATTAAGTTGCCGGCCTTGTTGGACATTTTAACCACGTTTCTTAGTTATTTATACGTGATTGTAAAAGATTTTTTAATATCCCCGAAAACTGAAGGCTGTCGATCACCATCATACCTGCAGTGGGCGATTATAATGACAAACATGAACATAATTTGATAATGTCAGACCCTGAAAAATTCCAGAATTTTGTGGTGTGCTGACCTGTAGAATATTTTTAATATTTTTTTCTACAAATACGAAGTATCGAGTGGAAGCGAACTTGTCAGCACACAACGTTAGAAGGAAGTCACATTATAAATTTCAGTGTAAATGTCAGTATCTTTTGCTGTTCTATTAAGTCTCGATGTTGCACATCGGAAACTATATAGCGTCAATGTCTGCTTTAAAGGTGCAGCGGTGGTGTAACAAAATAAATATTGTATTGCTTTCACCTCATTGATATTTTAGTCCTTCAAAATAATTCTCTTGCGCAACTCCATTGCTGACGTTATATAATGTTAAATATTATATGCATTTTGCTTAATGATAACTACAAGCAGTGTCTTTGATTTAAGGTTATTACCGCTCTGTCTTTGAGGCTGAAAGACGTTTGTGAGATTTTCAATTAATATACAGTGTCTTAAAATCCCTGCTTTTGGCAAGTCTCAAACATTAAAAAGTGATCTTTACCAAGTACATGTGCCTGAGCAAACATTAATAAACCATGTACGTGGCTTAAGCATACACTCGTGCAACGACGACAGGTTCACTAAGTTCTGGCTCTAAATAAAGATATCATAAACGAACGAGGAGCAAAATAATAATTGCGCACATAATTACAATGATATTACAATACAACCATGATTTCGACTATTCACGATAAATAGTAAGACGTGAAATAAACGGCGATGATTGAATCTTTGCAGAATTTCAACATTTTTTAGTTCCTTATCCATTTATCGAGGTGGAATGAGCTCATGAGACTCCAAAGTGATTTACTTCGAAATAAGCTTTATTTAAAAATAAAGTTATGGATAGACACGTTCAAATGTTTTATACAGCGAGGCTGGTAGTCAAGTTTGAATTCTCAATACTTCATGATTTTTCGTTACGTGCGATTAATTGCGGGCCTCATACAAGGAAGAAGGCGCACTCGGAATGTTGCTTCACGGAATGTTGATGAATAAAACTAGTCAAAATTTAAAAGCAAACAACACAAAAAAAATCAAAATCCCAAAATCAAAATCCCAGAACACATGTATAATCAATTAATAAATTAAAATTCACATGGAAGATACTGAAACCTCACCTGCAACGAAGGAGCCGAAGTTACGGAAGCCGGCAGACTGTTCCAGGTTCTAGCGGCGGCGACCGGGAACGCTCTGTCGCCAACGGTAGATAGACCTGTAGATGGTACGGCGAGGGCCGCTGTTGATGACGAGCGCAATCGTCGTCTAGAAGGCAGATCCGATACACGCTGCAGACCTTCCGTGAGAAGGAGGCGCCAAACCGTGGAGGCATCGGAACGTCAAAACAGCGACAATGTACTGCGTGTACTGCTGAATGAGCAGCCTGTAAAGATCGCGCAATATCGGCGTCAAATGGTCGAATTTTCGCTGATTGCATGCGATTCGAGCAGCAGCGTTCAATATGAATTACAGTATACTAAGTGCCGTGGTCGGAAGTCCATAGAGTGGGGCATTACCATGCATGCATAGTCCAATTAATATGGTCAGAACAAGTGCTACCAAAAAGGCCTCAAGGACTGACCTCAAAAGACAACGGCTGTTGCTACGTATTCGTCGCAGAGCGCCATAGCAAGCGGTGGTGATTTTGGCAATGTCACTGTTCATTGAAAGTTCCGAGTCCAGCAGAATGCCCAGGTTGCCAACTGCGGACGCAGGCTTGACGAACTCATTGCCCACGCGAACAGGGTTGGCCGGAAGCTGATGCTGGCGCCGAGCAGTCGCAAACCACATAAAGTTGTCTAAAACGATGCACCCATGCATGTAGAAATGAGTGACCATATACAGCGGTGTAGCCAAATTCTGCCGGTCACGCTTTAATCTTCACTTGCGTTGGTGAAGTAGACCTAGCCGGTCACGGTTTCGCTCGCTTCCTTAGATTTAGAAGCCTTAGTTTAAGTTAACATATTTGACTATATTTGGCCCTGACATTTAAACTTTGGTTAATTTACATCCAAATAGATATATGATGGAAGCAGCACGATACAATTTGATCATGTGTCTGATCGTGACGATTAATATGGTCTCCTTTCATTTACAGCCAAACATCTAGCAACCAGTTTACGCATGTCCAGATATTTAATAAATATTTCTGTTCAAGCACTTTCAATTATCTTTAGTCAATATCTCCATTCACATCAAAGCGACTGATTTAGCGGCATTGTACTCTGTCGTCCTGTCATCTGACGTCTCTCGTCCTGTCATCCGACGTCTGTCGTCCTGTCATCCGACGTCTGTCGTCCTGTCATCCGACGTCTGTCGTCCTGTCATCCGACGTCTCGGAATACTTGACTTGGTATAAGTTGAATTATTATGTAACTTATTCTGCTAAAAGCACGTCTATGATATCATAAGCTATAGGTTAAGTTTTTGGCTCACCTAGCTTTCTACATTCATACATTATTAGAAATAATTAATAAGTTCGTATTAACAGCGGATGATCTTTTATTTGGCTCAACAATAACACAGACAGTAATCGTAAGGCTGTACTCGAATATTTCATATCCAATGGCTTCAAAGCCGCCCCTGTATTCGCGGCAAAACATACACCAACGCTGAAAACTATAAAACATGTGAATGTCGTACGTAAGTTTAATCCCTATTGCATGATATGTTCTACTTGTTATATTATAACTACTATAACGTTGATATTTCGGCCAGATACAATGTTATTATGCGTTAAATTAAAACTTGCTAGCAAATTCAGCGCTTATGTTTATGTCATGCAATGACGTTTTCCGCCAGGTGGCTTCGCCCAAGCTAGAAATTTTATCAATATTAGACGAAAATAGGTACGAACATTTTTGGACTGGTTCGTTTTGTTTAGTTCAGCCATTTAGACACGTTAGCTGTCTACGCTCAACGCGCAGATTTCTTTCAGTGATACAGACACTTCCAAACAAAGACATGGCAGGATCTCAACAACACTTTGGAAATTCGAATAATTCTGGTTTTCCTTTTAACGCATGTTAGGTTCCAACATCATACCAATTAACCAACCAAAGCCTCAAACACAAGAATATTCTACACTGCACATCAGAAAAAAATAACCGGTCTTACGACAACACTTGCATCACTTATTCACTCAGATTGATGCAGACAACGAAGACTTTGCCACCGATCACATCTGCACAATGTAAGACCCCGTAAACAACAACATATTCACTTCATTAATCCATATAATTACGGTGGCTTTACCACGAATACTCCACCGAGTAAACTTCAGCGTAGGTACACTAAGAACATTGAAAAAGAAAGCAGCTGGTTCCAAAGGCATCAGAACCTTCAAACTAAAACAGCTACCCAAAATCGTGATACACTATCTGCTCTACATGTTCAATCACTCCATCTCCCCTGTTTATTTTCCTGTCTCACTAAAACATCCCATAAAATTCTTCTTTCCAAAAGCAAACGCCTTATAACACCAAGGCCAAAACTTCGGACCAATTTCACTATTAAACGTAAAAAGGACTCTCTTGAACAAAATACTAAACATCAGATCTGTCCTGATGCTCTGCTTTTCTCCGTATCAGTATCGCAAAGAACGTGATATTTGTTTGGGACTTCTGTGATAAATTGTTAATCCCGTAGGAGCTGCAATACTAGGATAATACGTAATCCTACATTTGAGAATTTAAAAGCTAAGAAAATTATAAGCAAATTCACCATATTTTCATTTAAAATGTTATCAATGAAACTTTTAATTTCTGCATTTTTTCTTAAGAATTAGGTAGAATATTTCAACAACTTGAACTTTAGTTTCATTTTCATTAACAAACTAGCAAGTTGCGTACTCCTTGAAGAGCTGTTTCGTTGGTTTGTTGATAGATTCAGAATTTTTGTCTTTTGAATTTATATAGGCAATTCATTCATTGAAGGGCTTATAAAAAAATTTTTAGTGCTCAATCAGACTTTCTACGAATGGAAACAGCCGGTCCATGTTCACTGAAGACATCAATCAAACTTGAAATTGAGATCCTTTCTTGATAAGTAAACTTCTGCATGCCGCCTAACTCTTGTTAGTGAAGGGCGTTGTGTTGAGTGGTTGATTGTAAATGTGATTATAATAATGTGTCATTGTCAGAAGGCGGATTTTGAATTTTGCTATTGACATTATGATTTGTCATGATTGCCGTTTGTTCTTTAGCATATAGTGGCAAACTTAACTGTTTCACCGACTTTATTTTGGTCTTTGAGGAAATTACTAGTTCATTTTTCTATTCAAGCACAGTACTATTTATATTTTTATATAGAATTTTCAATGTGATATCATGGATAAAAATTAAACCCACATTGCTTACCATTATGCTCCTAAAAACTCGATACCGATCTTGTGAGAAATTATATATTAATGTATGTATAAGATAATGTATAAGAAATTATAAGATAATGAATTGAATTTCACCGCTAAATATTCTTTCCTAACAATCTTCCATAACAATAAAGGTAATCTCGAATTATTTATTTCCGACGCAGTGCGGTTGCCTCTTGTCCAGCTTGTGCGGACAAGTCAATGTCCGAGACTGGGCGAACAAGCTCGTCAGATTTCTTAGATTCATTTGGCCGTTCCGAGCGGTGGTCGTCACTCTGTGATACTTACGAATAACAGTTTTCTGCCGTCAACTATATAATCAGCGTCCCCAGAAGCATCATACTAGTCATTCATTAAGTATTTCTCAAACTTCATATGAACCTGATTCGCTGTTCCTTATTTTGTGCGAATGCCGTGTCATTTTCCTTAATTTGTTTTGTTTACATTACCTATGCTTATTTTTGCTCCTGTGGGAATCTGGACACATTTTTGGACAAGTGTATCATTTTAAGCAAATTTATATAAATTTCTATCAAATTAATATCGAATATATTGCAAATCTATAGCAAAGTTTATGTTAATTTCAAATAAATATATTAAATTAATTTTAATAAAATCTATATCAAATACATATCAAAGTTGTTAAATATACGGTATGTTTAATATATATCAAATTACAGCAAATATTTCAAATGATTTCAAAGTATAATCGAAGGTTATTAAATATCGATAGTTCTATTATGTCAGAAATGGGGTCGTGCAATTCACGATGGCAATTGGTTATGCTGTTTCGCAATGTGCAATCCTAATTTAAGTCTTTCATCTTCTTTTAACACGCAGTGAAACTTTTAACTTTACTTGCTGTCTTTTTCCGTGCAACTTCCTACTCCTCTAACCGATTTCCTCTAAATTTCTCCAATTAAGCTCCTCATTCATTCCATATTCATAAAGGCATTAAAAAAGTCAGGTCAGTTGAAAATTTTCGATTTGAATTAATAGCTGAAATTGCTGCAAATTAATTTTACTGTCAAATCCTGTTTGAACCTGACCAAGATTATGTTTATGCCTTTATATCTATCCTGCCGCTCCTATCTAGTATATCCTACCGCGCAAAATGATACACTTGTCCAAAAATGTGTCCAACTTTCCACAGGAGCAAAAATAAGCATAGGTAATGTAAACCAAACAAAAGGAAAATAACACGGTTTCGGTTCCAGTGCTGTCGATGAGCCCTTCCTCCGTGCTACGTTATTTCTTATACGTAACGTCTACGTTGTCTGGCGTCGCGGCTACGTCGCAGCGCCTATATAAGGAGACCACATCTGGAGCCCTTTAAACTTAGCCACGCTCGGAACAAGCCAACCTTATTTTACTTCATCGCTATTGCTTATCAAATTTTACTTCATCGTTGCTGCTACCAGAAGGATGAATAAATAAATGAATAAAAACCTTACAAAGCATCTTGGCTATTACTGAAAACGCCGTTGCTGTTTCCAGCCAATTTTACTTGTTCTGAATTCATTAACTAAATAAACATTTGAATCCAAACTCGACTGTGTAAATCCTTATAATCTAATTGGCTTATCTAATTGTTATCGAGATTAAATACGTTATATATAATGCCAATTAGGATAAACACAGTGGCTTGATTGATCTATTGCCGGTGCAATTATTGTCATACAAAAGAGTTTGTTCGACTTTCATCCTTCTGAACTATTTGATAGTGGCTTTTATTTTGATAAGATTTAAAGTTGAACCATTACATAAGACACAAGTATTTTTCAAACAAATAATTATTTCATCCATGTCTTGATCGATTAGGCAAAATTAGTTACGTCAGTATTTTAAATGGGAAAATTTGCGCTTGATTTATTTACCTCCATCTCGTGCTCAGAATCCGGAATAATATTTCTAAAATTGCAGGCAAACTCTCATGACGTAATATAAAACATTTTTTCAAGTGCAATCCATGTACTTGGAAGAACATAAACGCAACTAGGTTGCAAAAATATTTAGTATTGTTCGTGGGTGCTCTTGTTCTTATTTTTATGACCGAATGCATACATTTGTCTCTAAAGCTTTGCATGTTTCTCAGTTAAAATGATGTACAGGAAAGCAGGAATTCGAGTCACGCACCAGACATACTATAAATCAAGCAAATTGTTCTTATGCTAACTTTTACTGTTCCATACAGGTTCGTATGGTTCCCAGCATCTTTAAAATCCCGAAGAGCTAAAAAGAAGCAACCTATATCTTAAAGTTACTCTAATATTCTTGACGAATTATTCATGACACTTGAATAATAAAGAATATTGAGCAAGTCAAAAGACTGTATATCCAGTAACGATTGGAGCAGTCAGCACATTTATTAACTATGCGCAATAATATTATCTCCCATCATTCTACGTTTTGTGCACACATTATTTTCAATTCAAATCTTAGCTTCTCTATCCATTAACCTCAGGCCAAAAATAAAACGTACTGAAAGCTTGGTTAATTGACGCCATACCGAAATGCCAAATTTGTGCTTCACGTTGAAAGACTTTCAATAATAAGAGTTCATCTAATAAAACAAATAAAAAAACTTTTAAAATCCACGTTTTCTTAACGGACAAAAAAAAAGAAACAACACCTTTTTCAGGTGAGTTGTCCTAAATTTTATTCTTGACCTAAAATGAAGTCTGAATTTTATTTTTCAAATCTTATGCTGAGAAAACACAAAAAACGTGGGGCGGGCTAGCTGTAAGACACATCCGTTATCCAAGTTCTATTTACAATAATTAATCTGTAGCTCCTCAAAATATATTATATTTAGATCTTCACAGTGCCCGCCTCACGTTTTTTTGTGTTTTCTCAGCATAAGATTTGAAAAAATAAGCTTTAGACTTCATTTTAGGTCAAGAATAAAATTTAGGACAACTCACTGACAAAGTTAATGTTTCTCTTTTGTCCGTTAAGAAAACGTGTTTTTTAAAGTTTTTTTTTATTTGTTTTATTTTATTGTTTTTAGTTTTGTAACCACCAGAAAAACGTGTTTTTTTCAAATGGTTTTTTATTTTTATTTATTTTCTACTTTTTAGTTCAATACTTCGATTATACCTAAAAACCTACCTAAAAAACTCTATTCCCAACCGTACATTTTTTATCTCCATACAAAAGTCAGTTAATTAAATTTAACGATTTTTAACTATAAACTTACTACTTCTGATGGTCAAATCTTGAATTGTTAGGCAGCATAAGCATGCATACCAGATTTTAAGTTTCTAGGATCTTCAGAAGTGCTCTAAATTAAGGTTTGAATTTTTGATGACAGACAGACGGACACGAAGCGAAAAGAAGATAAAACAAATAAAAAACTTTTAAAACGCACGTTTTCTTAACGGACAAAAAAGAAAAACATTAACTCTTACATAACATTAAAGTTATGTAAAATGTTATGTAATGTTATCTAAGAGTTAATGTTTTTCTTTTTTATTCGTTAAGAAAACGTGGTTTTTTAAAGTTTTTTATTTGTTTTATTTCATCCTTTTTAGTTTTGAGAACACCGGAAAAACGTGGTTTTTAAAAATGGTTTTATATTTATTTATTTTATTCTTTTAGTTTAATAATTTTAGCAATTGTAAAATTTAGCGACAAAAAAACTCGATTCCCAACCGTGAATTTTTAGGCTTTTTTTAAATTAAAAAGAAAAAAATTAATTTTTTTATTATTTTTTTCTGGTGATCAAATCTTGAACTGTTAGGCAGCATAAGCATGTATGCCAAATTTCAAGTTTCTAGGACATTCAAAAGTGCTCTAAATTAAGGTTTGAAATTTTTATGACAGACAGAGACGAAGCGAAACTAAGAAAAACGTGGTAAAAAACGTGGTAATAATATAGAGGAAACAGATAGAAGACAACAAAAGAGCGATAAATTCAATTTACGTTACAAATACAGAAATGCCAGAAACCTCTCGCTATGCGACGGTGTAATTCGTTACACTGGGCTCATTTCTTTTCAGACCATCAGCAGAGTGACAGCTATAAGCAATGAAGCATTCAAGTAAAAGTCAGTTGGTCAGACATCTGAGGTCCACTCACAAATCTCCAAAATTTCAAAGTAGCGCTCTGAGAAAACGAATATGAAGGTGACGACACTTTTCCCGACATTTTTACGCCTGATTAACGCAAGACCTTCCAATTTTTCATTCAAATTATAATTGAAATAATTTTAATAGTTTCGATTAACATTCGGTTTGCGCTTTTTACGTTTTTGCCGGGTACGTAATTTCGTGGTTATGGCTGCTCCCCCAGTCTGCGCATCGTAGACAGGCAGATTTTATAACTAATCGAAAGACTTTCAGTTTCTGATTGGTAGGAATTCATCATCATGCATGCACGCTTAATAGATTTATTGTAAGCATATTTTGTTTGAAATTGTTTGATTTAATAGTTGGTCGCATTTATAAGTAAGTTGCCGTAACTTACTAAGCTCAACGTGGATTTAGAAAGCTGTGAATGATGGAGCACAAACGATCTTGATTCAGCCGTGAAGACCTGCTGCGTTTCTTGGACGTCATTAGACTTCATTTGTATTCAGATAACGACTTCATCACACCCGGCTAGCCAAACCTATATTATAGGGCGAAAATTGTTGTAACTTAGGACTATTTAGTTTCATGACTGTACTCTGTTGCGGCTGTTGTCACATGGACTTCATGGAGTTCTGTTTTTTTTTTATAACTGAAAATTACTATCGTTAGTAGTGTGTTGTACAAAATAAATTACGACGGAAATCTTCTCCAGCCTCAGGATACGTTTTAATATAAATAGTATTATTGATAGACGATATGGTGCCTCGTTTTGGAACATAAATACGCACCTACGTTCTTCATGAAGTTTAATTTCATTTACAACAATCTAATTGTGATAACATGCATCTTATTCGATGTATTACAAATTTAAATAATCTGTAACTTGCCTAAGAAAAACCTTTTCAGGCCTCTATCACATCATCACAGATGTACGTGCCTCTAACACCTACAAGAAAAATTATGAAAAGTCTGTTAAAGTAAAAATTATATTAACAGAAAAAATCGATTTTACCGAAAAAAGAAGTGAACAACAAGTCTTACGAAATACGAAGTGATTTTTATGTTATTATGTCAAAAATATTCGCTCAGAAATTACACTAGGCTTATTGAAATAAGAATTTCATGCAAACAGGGGAACATTCTTAGTTATGCTAGAAGAAGTTAGCGAAGAAGTTATGAAGTTTTTAAGCGATGCTTGCTCCAATGTTCGATTTCCGGCTGCAAGTATAGTAGTATGAAAAAAGTGGTATTAGCTTGGCGAGTTGACAAAACAGACGAAATTTACAAAATTATTTAGTTTTTCAATTTACAAGATTTTAATGAACACCAAGCATACACTGAACGAGAACATGATGGGTGTAAGCTGTACACGATAACCCATTAATACATTAATTGACACCCACAGCGAAGATTTCAGGCGCCGTATATTAGGGATCTCTTACATTTGTTAGAACTCCAAAGTAGTCAAATTGCCACGTTTTTTGAGTAATTTTGAGGAGTTTAAAAATTTAAATTTGCACGCCAAATTTATTGTTGACTATCAGGCTTTATGTTATTGATGTGCAGTGTACGGTGTAGAAAGTGTAGCAGAGGGCCTGAGCATGTGCAATGTCATGAATGTGTATTAGAGCCAAGCATAGGAATAGTTTTGTGATCAGGATGCGATGAGAATCTCAAATTGATACGAAATTTGCAAGGAGAGTGTTACTTTTGTCTTCCAAAGAATTATATTGCGTCTGTTAATCGTCACAAATGTTCTAGTTTTAACCTTTCTAAATGTACCACATGTGACAACTGACATAAGAAGTTATTCTGGTCACGTTCATCGCTGTTGCATGGAGCTGATGGCCATTGCCATGACTTGCTCGATTTGCTCTGAGAAATTTCTGTACTGTATTTGGATATTCCACAGCCTTCAACCTGGCCATTCTACTAATTATTAATTTGCTCTTGTTCGTCTCTATTAACAGGGGCCTAACTCGCTTTAATATCTTGAAATCTCAACTTCACATATTGGTTTATCATTTATCGGACAGTACGAATGTAATTTTATATAATTAATATGGGGTATATTCGATGAATCAGCATGATGGACAAATTTATTATTTAAATGCAATATCACAAAATTGGCGGATCGCTAGTTTATAGTGGCCTATTTGAGTAATTACGAAGCTTCGTGAGGAGCACAGCAATGAATAATTTATATACTGATATATAATTAAGAAAAATGAGTAAAACAAGAGCTAGTGAATGAAATTTCTGCAGAGGTGTTGGCAAAATTAGTATATGAATTAATATTTCTTGAGCTGTTCTATAAGATAAAATATTAGTTCCAGCCTCTCGTCGACAGTGAAGGATTTGCAAGAAGACAAAGGAGCAATAAGTTTTAAGCATTACAGTGCGATAACCACATCCTATAAGGTGTTATAAGATGATCAATAATTAATAATAAATGTAAGTTTATACATATATTACGTGAAATTACGGATTGAGCACCAAAGATTAATGGTGTAGGTCTTGGATTAATTATTGTCCACATTATATTTATATACTACTAGCGCTAGCATGTCAATTTTTTTTCCAATAAAAGTGTGGCCTACATTGCAATGTATAACTTCTGGTGTGTGTGAATGCTAAAATTGGTTTGTGAATGCTAAACAATTAGATTATGGTAACATAGAATTCCTCATAGATTCAACTAGTTGATGTGGTATGAATGACTCAAGGTTTTTCATCTGTAAGAAATGTTATGCGATGCTAATTAAAAATTTGAACTGGCTTCGTGATCTGACCATCAATGAGAAAATTTTTCTACTTCCTTCTCTGTAAAATCTCTAAACACAGTCAATGTGATGGTGCTGGAAATTGGGTAGAGGTTTTGCCGAATATGCACAAACCTAATTACCTAGATTATCCGAAGCGGTTAACATTCAATGTTCTCAAATTTTAAACTGAGTGTGTTATAGTTATATGATCGTTTATTAAGGTAAGAGCCTTGCTGATTACTGAGCACATATGTCGAATTGAATGTTTAAATTATATGTTTATATTAGTTCAAAAGCGTGAATAAACTTGTAATTAATAATCTAGAAATTTGAGTGATTTTGATTAACGAATGATACCATTTTTAGAATTAGAATCTCAATTAGTTTCGAAAAAGCGCGTGTATTTGTTTCGAAAAACAAATCCTGTCCATCAATTATCTTGAGCATTATCAAAAATTTTGAGTAGCGTACTGCTCGCTAATGATAATCTTACAATAATTTACAATTTTTCTGCTTCAAATTCATAAGCCCAACCATCTCGCTTAACCTTTTTTAACATACTAGTTCACTTAAAATCTCCTTTCATAAAAGCCCAGCTCATCCATTGGTTTTTGTTTAAGGCTAAGTTATCATGCATCTGACAATCTCCAACCATCTGCCCATGCATCCATTCATAGCATCATTTGCTGCCATGCCCAGTAATTAAATATGAGCATTTAAATGAAAGTTTTGGCTCGGACAATGAAATTGACGAGTTTTCCGCATTTTTCAAAAAGTCGGAATATGCAAATTCAATTTCTTTACTTTAAAGTAGCAGGAGAAAATTAAACCAAATTGCAGCTAGAAGGTTTTACTTAATAACTTTAAAAATAATTAATTTCTTTTATCGTTGTTGCCGCTTTTCCTAGAATTTTAGTCAATGAATTTCTTCAGTATCATGCAAAATTTTGAAAAGTTTATTTGAGTAAATTTATCTTATAATTGTCCATACATTGTAGTAGAGTCTTCAGAAATTCAAATTTATATGCCTGTCTGTATAAGAGTTAAAGTTCTCTCTGCGAAGACAATAATAGCAGCTCATCGAGAATGGTTTGATTGCCCCGAAATTTCATTGCAGGTGCAGCAAAGAGGGGTAATTGGTGTTCTTCACTGCGCATTATGATTCGTAAACAGAATTTGCCTTATGCTCAATAAATTTTACTAAGAATCTTCTTGCTACACAATAAATGAATTTTTCCGGGTTTCTGAAATACAAGTTCGCTGTAAATTACTTGGATGACATGGCATAAAGTTCAAAAAGTATGCCAGTAAATAAGTTCAATAAATATCGGTCTCCCGGCAATAGATGCGTATGATATGAAAATGTAATTTCAAGTTAATAGAAAGTCACTTTAAATTTTCAATCGAAGTCCGTGTAGGACAAAATCCCGGAAGTAAGAGCTGATTCAGAATTAAAGCACAGTTTTGTGAAATCATAGCAGTATTAGTACTGAGTTTTATATCACAACTCACCGTTCTTCTCTATAGGTTCAGGTGGATAAGAAACAAGAAAAGTGCACGAGTGGGCGCTAAATGACAGATGGCCATTGGGTCCATCATGATGACATGACAAATTTGTCCTAAATGGACAAAACCATTGGGGAATATAGTAAAACATATATCACGGATATGTGTTTGATAATGAGTCACTGCTCAATGAAGTAATAATGAATAATAAGTCCCATCCATACTTTATTACCGCTTCTATTTCAGCTGCCACCTCAACTGCATTAGCATAAGGTCTGTCATGAAGAAATGATGTTTGTTTATAATATTGACTTCAATGTTCAAAACATTACAGGTGCTAATATTATCGTAAATTAACAAAATTTGATTTCTCAACAATCTATTGGTTATCACTGGTTTTCAAGGAAATAATCTCAAGATTTTCCATAAACAGAAAGGTAATATTTTCGGCATATATTGTGGGAAAAAATAGAAATTTGGTCTAGCAGAATTAATTATAAGAAGTGAAATTGTCTTCAATCCAAACAATTTTTGAACATTTATGAAAGCCTCCGAGATGATCGCAAATTAAAATACAAGTTTATTTAATCAATTCAATAAAATATAAAACGTTCGATGCGGTAATTCCTGTGTCCCTTTTGATAAATATCCTTTAGTCGTATCATGGAGCCAGAGGTAGTTTTTTCCCGTGAATTTCAAGCTGCAATCGGAGTTTAAAAGAGTATTTTTTAAATATTCAAATTCAGACCTGTCATACTTTTTGGCCTGTATGAAGTATTTCTATGTTATAGATTTTGTGCGACGTATAGTAACTATCAAACGAATTAATTATTTTACGAGCTGCTGGAGAAGCAATAATATTCGTCAAATTTGACTAATCGTAAAAATCCAATATTTTTAGGGCATCCAACAAAATAAAACCCAATTTTATTAGGATGACACTCTAACCGGTATTCAAGAGAAAAGAAAAGGAAATTGATCGAAGTACGCAGAAATTTTTCACTGTAATCGTTCAAGAAATGAATAGTAGGACTTCAACTCTAAAACTGTTACAATTGGACGTTAATTGTGACATGAATTCTGGTTACCGCATTGACGCGTCGACGACTCGTCGTTTGAATATAACTGCGATGTGTGACCATCGTTTGGCCATAATTCTGCCTCGCACTAGCGTTTGAGTTTAACGATCATATAGTCGTGTATCGGCTTTGCAATTACCGCCAATCAGTTGTACAAGGTGTCGAGAGAGAGATTAACATGCGATATCAAGCAATTTACAGAATCTTATTACAATAATGGTGTCCTTATTTGTAGTTTTCTTGAAATGTTCAACTTTAGAGGGAAGTACGTCTTCTCCAGGCCTTGGCATTACTCAGTAGGATGAATTTTAACCGTCATTTTTGGATTGTTGGGTTTTTTTCTGTAGTACAACTTATATGCTATATTTTATAAATTCATTCAATTCCAAAACTAGTGATTGCGAATTATTGTTTCAATTATTGCTACAAACAAAGCGTTTTCTGTTCAAAATCACTTCATCTTAAGTAGGGCTGTTATTGATGATCCTCGGCGCCATGAAGCCCGCGCTGGGCAGGAGAGCCACTACCCGAGCTGGCTCGGACCAAAGCTGTACGATGGATGTTATGCCGACACGTAGCATGGGTGCTTCCAGCTCCGGGCACTCGAGCAGAAATTGTTTGACGGTGTTGGGCATTAAATGACATGGGGGCATAGGTGTGAGTGAATGTGGTCTAGGCTTGCTGGCGTATATATAGTGAAGGATGATGGCCAGAGCGGAGTCAGCAGAGATGCAGACTCCACTTAATTACGTATATCCACCATAATATAGCATACTTGAAGGACACTTCAGTTGGGTAAGTATCCTTGATGGTTTTTTTCAATACTTTCTCGTTGTTATTTCTAGAGCGGACGCAAGAGGCCTTCAAATTGTCAAAATGCCAAAGTTTCTCTTTCGCTCTTCTCTTGATTTATGTGAGGCCCCTGAAGCTTCATCGTGTATCTGGTGAGATCCAAAAGAATTGTTACAAGGCAGAAGCCCGTAATTGTGGCGATTGGATTGCAACACATGTAAGAAATGCGACTCGCTGAGACTGCAACCGAGGTCTATATGAGCAGCCTATCAATACTGCAGCCAACTCACTACACTTATACATTATTTATCACTCATAGCGCACGCGCCATGTGATCACATCTCCCCTGTTAGGCGTTTTTTTCACGTGTTTTGCCTTTCCTAGCAGCAAGCGTGTTAAAATTTTTACTATTATGAAAAAACGATTTAAATTTTTATATTCCATGATGCGTTATTGCTGCACTCTCGTATGCCACCAAGACGACTGCAGAATACATCATTGACTGCTTCTCTTTACGATATTATTAATAATGCTTAAACTTTAAAACATCGAAGCGTTTCAATTATTGTTGTTCTCATTGACATTGATCTATGATTTTTTTCAGGTCATAATTGACATCAAAATTTTCATATCAAGTCGCCGTAATTTTTTCCCAGAAATTGTATGACCTATGCCTTCTTCTTTTCATCGTTTACTGTTCATGATAATAAGATATTCACGAAATAACATTATGACCAATTTGTTAACAAAACTAGTGAGTATAACGGTAGACTAAGAAATATCGCTTTAAGATGCCCATCTTTACGTGTAGGTACCTTAAGCTTTTATCACTCATGTTCCTAGAGTATTCTTTGATAAATGCCACTTAATAGCATTTACAAGTTAATTGCCCCCTAATGATCTTAGCAAATTTATCACTTTCATTCGAGTGTAACTATTAAAATATTTTTCCCCGAGCATTGAACTGATGTTGAAATTTCGTTGTCACGGACTTACTGATCACCCTATACGCTAATCCAGTGAGTAATTGAAGGTAGTTTTGCCCTTCGTCTTCCTTCAAATACTTAAAAATACAATGATTATTAATACTTTCACTCATCGCGTTTTGCTTACTTATGAGCAGAGCTGGGCAGCGCTACTGTGAAATGTAGCGGCCGCTACCGCTACCGCTACATGCTCTAAGTGTAGTGGGCGCTACAGCTACATGTAGCGCGCTACTGCTCACTAATTAGTGGGCGCGCTATACTGCCTTTTCTAATTTCAGCATTAGTTTAGCTTACGTACATGATGAATCAGCATATATTCTGCTCATATTAATATTCTTTAAATAGTTTTCAGCCATTTGCAGAATCTAACGCAAAAACGAAGAAGTCGGTTAAAGATATTTACATTTTACAAAATGTCGTATGTTTTTGCAAGTAAATACTGCGCACGTAGCCTCAGTAAAAGGTAAGTTAAAAGTTTTATTTCATTATTTATTGAAATTAGGCCTGGTCTAGACTCGGCTCATCCTAAGCATTTAGATTCTACGTGAAGACATCCACGGATAAAGACTGAAATTTCCATTGCTCTTTAGGCATAAAACTTGGGTCAATTCGGCAGCTAAAATCATCCTGAGTCTGGTTTGCTAAATGCCTAAAGCCCCTTTTACACACGACGGGAAATACCGCATGCGTCAAAAAACACGCAGCGGTATTTACCGCACAATCATTCAGAAGAGGCGGCTTTTTACGCTTGACTCTATCAGTATTGCATAGTGCTGTTCTCCGAAAGTGGTAAAGAGTTTTAGTGAGCTCTATATAAATGGCTGCTCTAAGAAAAGAAAAGAAGGCTCTCCTGTTGTACTTACTGCATAAAGACAGCAAAGGAGGAAAATAAGGCGGTGCTGGGTTCACCATGTAGTACATTTAAGACCCTTAGAAGAAGAGTTTACCACACTATTTGGAAAATTAAGAGGAGGTGAAGCCAATTTTTTAAATTATTTCCGTATGTTGCAGAAAGATTCCACGAATTGTTGTCTGTACCAGACTAGGATGTATGTCAAAAACCGCTGCGTCAAAAGCCGCACTGTGTGAAAGATTACATTGACAACCATTGCAAGGTAAACTGTTGCGGCAAATGCGGCAACAGTTTTGGAAGAACACACGCAGGCAGCATGCGTCAAATTTGACGCTGCGTTAAAAGTCGTCGTGTGTGAATAGCAGTAAAGATTACGTATGTCCGCTGAGGTTCGACGTGAAATACCGCTGCGTGTTGTTGCCGCGTGCGGTATTTCACGTCCTGTGTGAAAGGTGCTTAGTTATTGCACATTTTACCGCATAACTCAAGGCGGTTTCTAACAGCAATGCATTCCATGCCATATGCGTTGACAACTTGACAATTTCCATTGTGACCCAGCTTCATATGTTCCTTCGTGGATTAAAATTCGTGCTAGATAATAATCAATTATAACGGGAAGTCATCGATATGGATAGTCAGTAAGCACATATATGTGAATATTTTTTTTCTATTCTTAATTTACTGTTTTTTGTTGGCTAAGCGATGTTGCATTGCAATGTTTGTTGAACCATTTGGCGCTGATTATCGACAAATACTTACTTTTTAAATTATTAACTTGTAGCAATTCAGAGCAGTCATACATAAGATCTCACACAAGAAAACTTGTAGATTTTTATTTCTGTGTCTTCATATTAGACACTTCCTATTTTTCACAATAGTGCAGCGTACTTCAAATTTTAACCCTAATTACATAACAAATGTGTTTTACCAAATCGATTTAAACTCGTGAATTTGTTGTCGCCATGTATTTTTATATTCTCATTTCTTCAGGATATTTTCATTTATCGTTTAATCTTCTACATGTGTTTGTCTCCTGTTGCCTTTTGAGTTAGATTTTGTACGTTTTTTCTTTGCCCTTTGAGTTAGATTTTGTGTAACTTATCTTCTGTTTTACTGCAAAACTTTTGACTCGCATTTCTCTACGGTTTTCTCAGATTAGTTCGCTGATTGTTCAGCAAAGACATATTATCGTGTTGTTCGTAAAATATTTGGTGCTCAGATGTAATCAACGCACCATTTACTGGACGATTGAGATTCCGTACAGCCAGCTTGTCGCTCACTTCAGGTGTCGCAAGGTACAGATTATACGTAGTAACCTGACGGTTGTTTCGAGATACTCTCATTGGGCGCTGCACTGCGGTAACATCGCGACGCTCCGTCCAGCTAGGTCCGCAGCATTTGTTCTTGATTGTTGTGGCCGCTGCTTTGACTCCCGTTGTTCTCATTGTTGGTAGATCACTAGTAATATACTCTGCAGCTCTGAGTTATTCAAATAGATCGCACGTCATCAATCGAAACACTCAGTCGCTATTCCAAAAGCCAAATCTATGAATCACTCTGACTAGTGTGTTTTTAGAAATTTCAGCATAATTGATTGAAATAATCAACTGCTTTATGGAGCGTCATTAAAACGGCATTTTCCTTCCAATAGTCAACGAAGCTAAGAAGTTTGCAGATTCGATTACCGTTGCGTTCATATATGTAAGTTCCACCAAGTGCAGGCTGAGCTTGCATTTAGCATCGGAACTTCTACCGCAACGCCAACCGCTCGCTACGTCCAGTAACTTGGTTCGTATAAATCTAGCTAAGATGTTTTGCTTCTCCTGCATTTTCTTTCAACTCATTGTTTATATTATTAAAACTCCATACCTGATCCTGAAATTTATTTCACTTCATAACTAGGAGGATTTTTGGTTATTATTTGAGAAAATCATGAATGCTTTAATTGTTAACCCTAGAGCAAGTGCTTGAATCTAATGGCATGTTTCATTTAGTCAAAATTATTCCTATATGATGAGCCGCATTTTAGCTATGATTTCTTAATTTTGAAACTCATGATAGCTCAGTAGGGTTAGATGTTTTAGAAACCTGCATATACGAAACAACTGTCAATTTTCACTTCAATATATATGATATGGCCTTGTGCATAAATCCACTCAACCACATTTTTCTTGATTACAATTCCTGGGCCTGCTTATTTTAAAATAAAAAATTGCCCAAATGATTCGATACCAACATAAGACTTCATCATTGTTGTGAAGTGCAATAATGAATCCGAGAAAATGACCGCATTACTCAATAAAGAACAGCAGAAAGCTTGTGAATGGTAAAATTTGCATATTGAGTTTTTTAAAACTTGTTTGTCAGCGTTCAGCTATCCAGTGCAAATCACATTCTCTTCAGAAGGAGAAAAAAAATAAAAGATATTGGAAAGTTAAGTGAAAAAATTGTTTTTAGATGCTTTCTTGGATAAGGTTTGGTGATTTCTCAGCTACTTCCAGCTTACTGCTGATTCTATCCCTGCCATCAAACGATGTAATAAAGATCTTTTAATTGTGGGGAGAATATTTTAAAGATTCCTGCAAAAAATTTCATGCAACCACTGTCGGATAGTGAATAAGAGCTAAAAGAAGAAAAAATACATAATTTTACTATGAATAGACTATAAAAGGAAAGAACAAAATAAATCAAAATGTGTAAATAAAGTTCCGAGATTCTTATTATATACCAACAAGAATTTGAATACCTTGCCAGATGCCAAGTTGTTAGTGAGAAACGAAATTGGCATTACAACTTGGACCAAACGATGGATCGATAGAAAATATTCCCGATTATTTTCAGCCTAATCTATAAATTCAGTATTATAAATAACATTTTTGTTGTATAAAACGATTTCATCGCTGCAATTCTCTCGATATATATTGAAGGAACATTTTAATATGCGATAGTTGGGACAGTTACTTCTTATGCAATAACCAAGACGATGTGGGCTGTACAGTGTACATGAGTTCCTTCTCAAGAATGTGACCAGTGCATGACAATAAAAAAGATCCCTGATAAATAAAATATTCCTTACTACCGCGATGAAACTACCGCGTACTACCTTACGATACTTTTACAAATACATTTCATTCATTTGTTTGATAGCTAGTTATTCAGATCTTTAGGAACTCTGAACGATCTTTTGATCTCAGTGAAACTGTTTATTTTGTAGAAAATCAAGCAATGAGAAGTCGGTTTGTTATTGCCTTAATGACAATGCCTAGTGGAATTTCTTGAAATTTAATAGTGACGGAGATGACCTTCAATAATTTGGTAATGAGTTATGTAATGAGCTAGGTCATAATTTCCTATACGTTACAACCCCGTTGTAGTGAATCTAACCTATACTGTTCTGAATGTCTTTTTAATGAATAAAGCAGACGCGTTCGCGATGTTGCCGGATTGACCTTGAAGTCCGGGTTAGTAGCCACTAAATAGCGTTATTCTGTTTGCGCCACCGCAGGGAACAGGATTTTAATGTGTACTTTATCACCGATGTTTTAAAGTAGGACCAGGGCTCTTGTCTTTTATATATTGATCTTGCAGTTAAGTGTGTGAAATTATAACTGTCCAAGTTTAGGTTTTAGGAATTCTTGTTAAGCTTTATTATGTGTTTATGGCTTGTCCAATTTGTAAACTTAGCCGTAGTATTTATCTCTCATACAGGGAGACCTTCGAAGCCTAGAATCGACTTCGATTCTTACACACTTGTTGTCATCTCCCGTGTTGAATGAAAACTATTCGGTCGTCTTTGTTTCCTTCGTGTGATGAACCGCGAGAAGCGTGTCGAAGCTGAAGGGTTATTGCGGAATAGGTTATGGTTTTGAACTACGCCTAGTCAATAAGAAGGGCCCCGTAACACCGTTAAAATTCTAGGACGAGACTGGCACCGATCCTGCCCGGTACAGCATCCATTTAGCCAAGACTATCGAAACAAGAACTGGCCAACTATCTCTATAACAGTGCTATGCCATTGCTAACTGAAATAAAAACTCAAACAGCTTATTTGGGTCAGAATGTAGCTCTATTATGGCGCTGCCATATGGGTTGCACAACAGATAACTTCGGGCTGAACAACTTATTCTGAACTTAGGCCGGGGCTCAGAAATAGGGAGGTGGATAAGAGCTGGAAAAAGGTGAGTAGTTTTCATACTTTATCTAGTTCAAGCGACATACAAATGATATTTTAGGTCCATTTCTGGTCCCGGTTATATGTTTAATAGCGTCGTTATTAATATTCTTTTAATTAATTACGGATTCAGATCCCTTTCCTTTTTCAACACACCCGCAATTAGAAACGTTTGCGCTCATGTGTGGAGTATCTATAAAGATAAATCCAGGAAGCTCCAGTGTTTATCCTTCTGTAAAATCTAATGTGTCCTGGAAAAATTTCTTAATCGAATGTAGAGAAATCATAGTTAACTTCACAATTAACCTCTTTAATCATATGATTAAAGAGGTTAATTTTCATTAAGAATCGACTAAAAGTTGTATAGCTTTAAAACTGCTGTAAAAATTAGCAATAATACTATTCAAAAAAGCTCATGTGATCAACTCAATCATGGAGCTGCGTGACACACGATTCGTTTTCATACTCTTGCGTTGATTTGTTTCGTCAATGAACATTTTTCTGGGGTTTTTCATTGACACTTTTCCAAGTGAATGAAAATACTGAGAAATAAACTGCAATATGGATTGATCTGCATTATTTGATTGCATTAAGGTAAAATATTTGTCAAACAATACAAAAGATATTGTGATAACCAAAGCTCGATTAAACGAAAAAGAATGGCATTTCGTTTGGATGACAATCCTAGATTCTACCTCAAGAAATTGCAAGGGAATTTATGTCTGCATCTATTCTTAAGCGAAATTTATCATATCATCTAGTTGTGTCGGAGCTGAAAAATAGGCCTGGTGCATCCTGTCGCCGATTCTTCTAATTTTCATGAGTTGTTCACAAAAGATCTAAAAACAGGTCATGCGGCCGGAGCTTTTAGCGCCTGACGTTAGTTTGAAATAGCTAATAAACTTCAACCAGGTTCGTATTGTGCAATTAAGGCATTTCAAGTCTAAACTTAAAGTTCTCAATAGCATTAACTAGTTTGTTCTTAAACGTTTTAATACTCAATGTCAACGATATCAATATATATAGAGAGCCTGTTCCATTATGTACGTGACTCGAAGCGAGATTAGTTGCAACGCAGTTTTTTTAGTTTATAGCCGTGGCCCCTGTTGTTGGATCTTGTTTAAAATTCTAGTAATCCTTCTGGGACCTAGTGTAAACCATGAGTATTTTTGCATACTTCAATGAGGTCACCACACAGACGTCGATAACAGAGGCTCGAAAGTTTTATAATCTTTAATCTTTCTTCAAAAGACTGGCTCTTCGAGCTTTGAATTATATTTTTTGCAGGTCTTTTAACATCATCTGAATTTTTGCCTTTCCAAGTTTTAGTGACCAAATGGGGTTTCCAAAATCTAGGATCGGGGGCACTACAGCGCTAAACAATAGCTTCATCGTTTCTGCATCTAGGAGCTCGTATGAGCGTCTGATCAGACCAAGAAGTTTGTTGGATTTATGAACTTGCGTTTCAATGTGTCTAGAAAATTTCAGCTCCTTGTTGACATAAACTCACAAATCCTTTCCACGCCTGAGTTAGTTATTACATATTATTTCTCTCTCGTTGCAATCCTGTCTTCTCAACCTGCAATCCTGCTGTTCATTTTTCTTAACGAGGTGGAGTACTTGTCTCCATTAAAACGCAGCTGCCACGTATCAGTCCAGTCAACTTTACTATCAAGATCACTTTGCAGTTAAACTTTATTTGACGCATCCTTAACTGTATTATAAACTTTTGTTTCGTCAGAATGCATGGAGCACGCGCTTGACGCAACTTCTGGCAGATAGAACGAATCAACGATTGTTTATAGAAGCAACGATCAAAACAGGCCCAAAAACGTTTACTTGTGGCACACCCACTGTGCATTGCAGCCCAGCCTGATAAAGTTCCGTTAATAGACAGATTGCCATCTACCAACTAGAAAATATCTGATCCACTGGAGCACTCTAGCCTCTATTTCCAAATACTTCACTCTACGAAGCAGCCGCTCATGCGTCTGGCAAAATTGAGGTACACTACATCCACTGACTCCCCATCGTCCAGCAGACGAGTCTAATAAATTGGTCAGAGTAGACAGACGGTTAGTGGTGCAGGATCTACCGGCAACGAAGCCATGTTGGCAGTTACTGGGGCTACTCCTATCACCTGTTTCTGAACAATGGTGCCACATGAGCTTTTTTTCAATCGGTAGGCTGAGTTCCTTCGTTCAAGCGTTTTTAAAGAAACGCTGCCAAAGGGCTGGCCAGGGCGGCTGCAAATTATTTGAACAATCTAGGGTGAAAGTCGTCTAGTTCACATGACTTGATCGGACTTCGAGCGACCGGGTGCTTGAAAACCTCTTCGTGTATTTCAAAACCTGTTAACCTTGAAAGTGGCCTGGAAGAAGGCGTTATAAGTGGCAGGCCTGAAGTTCCTAACGAGAACTTCTGCTGTGGTGTTCAGAAACCCGGATGTATAAATAACGTGGCACGCAGATGTGTAGCGCGTACAACTAAATTCGTAAACGCGTGTACAACTAGATTCCGTTTTGATGATAGGCTTGGTCATCCACGCGCCTGAGTGTAAACTGAGCTGCCACGACGGCTGTTGGAGTATTTTTTCTTAAAATCATACTAACTTCTTCGATCTATATAAATTGTTGATTTAGTTTGATCTGAGTTAGAAACATATATATACTTCGTGTTAACTTTCCTCGAAAAACGAATGATTTGTATTGGTTGATTGTAATTGCCGTGTCCCTTCAGTGTAATTTCGGAAATTAGATCATACAAATCAGAATTAGTAATTAAATTGGACTAATTTTAGGGCTTCCTAACTCTTTAGTTTAATCGCACCAAACTAGTGAGAATTTTCGAATCGTTTGGCTTGTACGTGTACTATCTAAGAAGACGTCATTCTCAGATTTTTTTCTAAACCGTACGTTTCACCCCAATGCATTATTTATTTCTGAAAAATTGTACAATGTTATCCTCGGGATGTTTCGCCGTTCGTGAATTGATGTATCTATATTAACTGTATTAAATTAACTGATGGCTGACAAATGGTTACGTTACAGCTGGAAATCGCATGAAATCTTAATAATACAGAAAATAATATCCTCGCCTAGCGAATAGTTTTAAAAACAAGATTGCGAAGTTTAAGGCAATAATAAACGGTTTCGCCTTCAATCTGGCGAACATCAAATAAGAGTAGTATTTTTCATCTTCTAAAGTGAGGAACTTCCATATTAATCTCATTTACCTAGGTAGGGGAATGACAGAGTATGAATTCGTGATAGCACAAGTCTTGATGCGAGAAGAAGAAAAGGTTGAGAGGTTTATCAGCGGCCACCGCCTGAGATAAATACCGTAATATGGGTTAAAAAAAGGTATCATCCCAGCTCACCATTAGACATGAAAATTCTCAAAAAGGCAGAGCTGGGCAGCGCTACTTTGTAATGTATCGGCCGCTACCACTACCGCTACATGCTCTAAATATAGTAGTGGGCGCTACCGCTACATTGCTTTAAATGTAGCGCCGCCACCGCTACCGCTACTGAAAATGTAGCGGCCGCTACATGTAGCGCGCTACTGCCAACCTCGGGTAACAACTAACATGTTGACACTAGTAACAGGCTGAGGTTGACAACATTACACCGAAATCACAGTTTTATTCTGTAATTTATATTGTGTATGTATCATGCTGGTTTTTAAATAATATTTAATACTATTAGGTAAAATCTAAAGTCTTTATCTATAAATGTAGCGGTAGCGCTGTAGCGGCAGCGCTGTAGCGGCAAAACCTCGTATCGCTACTTAAATATGTAGCGGGTGCTACCGCTACCGCAACATTGCTTTAAATATAGCGCCGCTACCGCTACATGTAGCGCGCTACAGCCAACCGCTGCAAAAAGGTCATATCTGCTTTCACCCTCTGACATTATAGCAAGGGTTACAAATGTGTTATCGATTCGACGCTGACCATTTGACATAAATAAAGGTTGAAAATATGATAATCATCTCTCACCATGTGACATGAAAAAGGTTTAACAAAGTGTAATTGACGTTCGCCATCGATCTGGCATGACCGGGGGTTAAAACTCAGCGTCTGACATATAGCGTCTGATAATACGGTTTTAAAAGTGTTATCGACGCTCAATACCTGGCAAGAAGAAGAGTTCCAAATTGTTATTTACACCTGCATTTAATATTAATAATCAGGATTAAAAGGGTGTAATCGACGCTCGCGAATTGATTTGTAGAATAAGTATTGAAGGAGCGTCGAGAAACCCATGCAAGGACTATATATAGACTCCGCCTCTGGCCTTTCTGATCAAGTTTGAATAATTAAGGGTTGAAGTTTACAGAGGTGACAGAGTAGCAAACCAACCCGTGAGGTTGTCTGAGTTACTACTTGACCTCAATGCATGATTCGCATGCTTTTCTTAGTACGTTTCCTGCTGAAGGGACACTTCTAGGACATTCGAGAAAAAATTGCCTATATGTCAATAAATAACATTGTTTAACGAATTAAGCACTGGTGCATATTGCAACTAGTCGTGGATAAAGTATACTCAGCAATATTTGTCAATAGTCCTTATTTAAGCAGATGAGGTGCTGGATAAATTTTGTATATAGATCTCGCTCCGTTGAAAATTAAAATGGATATGACAAATTCTACCAAGTATGTTGAACTGCTTAAGACATAGAAATACCTTTTCCCAAATCACAATGAATACCAGAATATCATAAAAATTAATTGGTCCAAATAACCGTCTTGACAAACGAATTTGGTGCGAATAAAATGAATTATTAAATAGAAGTACCACCTTTTACATACCAACAAAATAATACTTCTTTGTTTTCAGGTCAAAGATTCCCCTATACGTTCGTCTCCGGCCAGATATAGCACCGCAGAGGCCGTCGGTGGCAGCGGTGGCCTGAGAGTGGACGAGTTCTGTCAGATCAGTTCTAGATGCCCGCCGCCGCTATGAAGAAAAGCTACGACCACGAGCCCCGCCCTGTGAGTGGTGTGATTCATGCATTTCAAAGCGGTATTTATTTACGCTCATTTGATTGGCAGTGCAGTAATTATATTGATAAAAGCAAAATGCAAAAGTAAATTGCTACACGTAAGAATTTCAATGTGCGAGTATCTTGAGATGTTGAGGTTCGAAAATACTTTTAATTAATTATACATGATGGATAAGGAGTGAAAAACGAATGAGTGTACGACCACTAATGAATGATGACTTCACGAATGTTCCAATTTCAGCAGCCTTATTTACATATTCTGCTTGGGATGTCATTTTTCAAAGTAACGTGGCTCGACACATGCTGGTACTTTAGCGAATTTGGCCGCTTAAAAACCCACCCTAAAAGTAATCCCTTTTAACCACTCCATTCTCGTTTGCTTGAGGCTAAGTTATCCTGCTTCGGTCTTTTGCTGAAACAGCATCGTATTACGAGGTACTGTATAACAAGGTTATAAGACATCGTATTATTTAATCAGCGTATTACAAGGTCTGCCGTCTGGATCATACAAAGTCAAATATTAATGGTCTAATGACAACTTGGTTTTAAATATTCTGGTTTACTAATAATATTTCCGAGATTGAAACAAAAGATATATGCTTGACTTCGAGTTACCCTACGATAAATTCGATCGATCCACATTATGATCCGTCCGCATTTTTAAAGTATTACCTACGTAAGATGTTTAGTAAGCGTTCAAACAATTCGATTAGTAGATTAGGCACGGCACAGTTACCACAGACGCATTGTTTGGGTATTTGTTTTGTCATTAGGGAATAAAATAGTCGACATTGGACAAGTCTCACGAACATAGATCTGGGGATTTGTGCAGTGTATTTGTACATTGCATTTCATCTTCTCAAAGTTTCATTTATGACGCATCGCACTCAGATGTTCGTGGAGCTATGCGAGTTGAAGGAGTCGACCATGGGGCTGGAGTGGCGGCAGACTGCTCACTGGATCGTTATTTTATGTTCGTTATATTCAATGATCGTTATTCAATGTATTTATATGTACATTACTAACTCCCCGCACTCAGATGTTCGTGGAGCTATGCGAGCTGAAGGAGTCTAGCATGGGGCTGGAGTGGCGGCAGACGGCTCGCTGGATCGTTATTTTATGTTCGTTATATTCAATGATCGTTATTCAATGTATTTATACATTACTAACTCCCCGCACTCAGATGTTCGTGGAACTATGCGAGTTGAAGGAGTCTAGCATGGGGCTGGAGTGGCGGCAGACGGCTCGCTGGATCGTTATTCTATGTTCGTTATATTCAATGATCGTTATTCAATGTATTTATACATTACTAACTCCCCGCACTCAGATATTCGTGGAGTTATGCGAGTTGAAGGAGTCGACCATGGGGCTGGAGTGGCGGCAGACGGCTCGCTGGATCGTTATTCTATGTTCGTTATATTCAATGATCGTTATTCAATGTATTTATACTTTACTGACTCCCCGCACTCAGATGTTCGTGGAGTTATGCGAGTTGAAGGAGTCGACCATGGGGCTGGAGTGGCGGCAGACGGCTCGCTGGATCAAGTACGAGGAGAGCGTAGAGGGCGTACATAGCGACCGCTGGGGCAAGCCTCACGTCGCTTTCCTCAACTTCCACGCAATCTTCTCCCTCAGAAAGGCACTTGATAAAGGTGAGTCTACTTTCGACTTATGAACTTGAGACTCGTCTGGCTTATAAAACGATATCAGTCAATGTTTGATATCTTCTGAAAATGAGTATAAAATCATTAATTTATCGTTTTCTTTTCCTATTTCATGAAGGCGCGGTGATCTTTGACATGGAAGAGACAGATCTTGCAGAGATTGTAGACAGGATTGTGCAACACATGATTGCGAGCGAGCAAATTCCTGCTGACCAGAAGGAAGCCACCATCTCCACCTTGCTGGTCAGAGTACGGCACGTCAACGAAACGAGCTTTGCAGTGTCGAGGAGGGAGTCTCGCACCGCTTTGTGAGTTTTCGCACTCCGGCAATATGAGGAGTCCCTGTTTCGTGTGTTACGCACTTAAAACCCGATTGTCAAAATTCAACGAGCTCACAAAAATATTGCCCCTCACGACACTTTCTCAGCATTTGACAGACCCCGCAATAACAACAACTACCAAGATGAAACCCTACACAGCACGATATTCACCACTGTCACAAAAAGATTTACGCTAACGAACATTCGACAAAACATAGACCCCTACGTACAACTTACTGACGACCATTCCATCACTGACAGCAACACAACGCTTAAGGTATTCAATCACAACGTTCATAGCTGCAACAAAGACAGAGCAATTATTTATTCTGGTGCTGTTTAGGCAATCAAACGGCTTATTCCATACAAACTGCATGATAACTTTCACACAGTCATTGCACACACGAACAAAAATGACCGATTTACAAAAAAATGGGCAGGACTTAGTTCCACAGAATGATACAGACAACGAACATTTCGACACCGAACACATTCGTAAATTACTGGTCCGCGTGAACAACAACACACAAACTTGAGTCACTCATAAAATAATGGCTTTCTTACCCGACTCCACTCAGTAGACTTCTCACCCATAACCAATAGAGAACTACAGCTCCCACTAAATACAATTCAACAGGAAGCATTTGGTCCCACAGGCATCACAACCCCCCAATTCAAGCACATGCTTAATTAAAAACACAAGCAGGCAAGCTCATATACATAATAGCATCCATTTTTGAAAATTTACATGTGGGAGGTATTTAGAGAGCAAAACTTTCAACTACTTAGCCATACTCTTCGAAGTGGGACAAAAGTAATGAATAAACAATGAACAGTGTTCTTATTATCGCGTTCGGAAACAACCTCAGAATATTGATTAAACAACATTTTTTAATTTTAGTATATACCTATACCATCCTACTATAGTACTACTATACTACTTTCGAAGCTATGCCCTACGAAATTAAATTTTTACGGAGTACCTTTTCGCTAAATGGGTTTCCGTCGCAATTGGTATATACGCAGAATAAAAAAATTTCGTCTAAGCAATATTCTTAGGTCGTTTCCGAACGTGAAAATAGGAAAACTGTTTATTGTTCAATTTCTTACTTCGGTCCCGTTTCGGAGACTATGGCTGAGGATTTGAAAGTTTTCTTCTCTAAATACTAACCAAATGTAAATCTTTATATATTGCTGGTGAATATTTTTAAAATCAGTTCTTTTTTCAAGTATAAAGATATACTCCCTGTTCTATACGTTCGTCTCGTGTTTTTCAACATAGTTGTGCGCTGGGCGCATCTGCGTCTGTCGGTATGACATCACAAAATTTTTAGACAAGGCTGGCGGAGCATAAGGAAGGGTATTTAGAACAGGAAACCTGCTTGCGCATCCCCCTCATTCAGCAGTACGCATTCATGCTGCGCAGTGTAACGTCGCGGTGTCCGATAATTATTCTAGAATTTTGCCTCCACTACCGGTTTTTCTGACCTGCGAATTTTAGAGTCCCTGTATATTTTTAAACAAAAGCCTAGTCTGAATGTCGAAAATAGTTCATATCCCCGTTAAATTGTAAATAGACAAGAATTTGTCCGCTCATGTTTACCTAATTTTTTTTCATTCCACAATTTATTTTGTAATACAGGTATCTCCAATGTGGATCTTAGTTTACTTATTGTTTGTACTTGTGCTTTAAGATTTTAAACTAACGAAGATCTGGACTCTGAAACGTTTTCTCGCATAAGAAATGGTGAATTTTTTGGCTTTTTTCTTTGCTTTCAATTTCTTAGAATATATGCATTGCCAGTTCTTCGAGGCTTTTTCAACACGGTGCTATGGTAACACCGTTACCTATCCTTGCGCACATAGATGCTCAAGCATCACCTCTTCGCTAACCTTTTATTTTACAGTGACGCAGACGGAAACCTGATCACACTGTCGAGCGTCGTGGACTCAGGAACCCCCAACAGTTTCACCGGCCACCTAAGGTCCTCCATCAGGAGGTCCATCAAGAAAGCTCGCCCCGTAAGGCCATCAATTCTTTCCAATTAAAATGTCATGCATGCGTAAAATTCAAGCACTGCATTATTTACTAGTTCCATTAAATTATTTACAGATAAGGAGCGTCATTTCCAGTTGAATCTCGCGTCCACCTTATTATTTATATTCGTCATATGAATCACTCAATGGATGGTGCTATTATATAGTTAAATTTTTCTCTGTAAGGCTTAGATTCGGCATTGACAGTTTAAATTTTTCCATGAATTACTTACGTTCATTTCATTTTTTTTCGCGTAGGAACTAGCGGGGAGTCGGCGCCACAGTACCTTTGAGCACAGCCTGACGAAGGCACACACCGACGGAAAGTTCAGGAGCAGACTGCCCTCTTTGGCCAGGAAACACGACACTGTCGAGACATTCAACGTGAGTTCAAGACCTTATACTGAGGTACTTCACCATGGCATGACACTATATTTATAGCGGCAGCGTGTACATATTCGTTAGCAAACATCACTGATCGGCATGGCTAGGCAGCACTTCTCGTTAGCAACATTTGCCTATGCATTTCTAGTCAACAATTTAAATGGCTACATTTTCAAAAAGCCACTCACAACTCGTGCCACGAGAAATAAGACAATAAAAATAAGCGGCTAGAGAGAAAATGGGGCTCATAGTCGTTTTGCTCGAATGGGAAAAACGTTTTTCTAAGTATTGCCTATTTAGCTTTCCTGGAAGAAGAAATCCGTTCCTTTTCCTTGATTCCGTTCCTTTTCCTTCCGATTTTCCTTGATTTTTCGAAGAATCAACAAAGAAGTGAAACATTCTAGTTGATTCAAACATTCATTTGAATCAACATCCTTATGTCCGATTCAAATTCTTCTTTTTTACCGTTTTAGCAAGAAGATTCGATAAAATGGAGATAAAAATCAAAAATTATTCTAGATACAGTAGGAAATATCCGCATTATTCTTCGATGAAATCTGGTAACGAGCAATTTTGAGTGTAAACGGTGGATTTCAAACCAGAAGAATGTTTTTTTTTTGTTATTTAAAAAAGATGTGGGTACAATCTCCACTTTACCATCAGCAGTATTATCTCTTTCGTCGACTATCTTCATGGCTTGCACTCAATCCACTACATGTCGGCAATATAATTTTTCGTCAGTTCAACATATATACGAGGCATGTTAAAGGAGTAGAGAGTACCGTTTTGACATAGAAAAATGCTTCTTCAATAAATAATTTATTCACTTGAAAGTTCATACTTTACTATCTACATAATTCCATTAATATTGAGTCATTTATCGTACCTTGGGACAAGCTCTTGTATGCCGTAGTTAAACAAGCTTGCAGCTTGATTAGACAATTTCGTAAAGAACTCTTCTTGAGACAGCTGGAAGTTTTTCAGCAAAGGACGAAATCGTAAATCGACTATCCTCTTTCACTTTACACTTACAGCCTACTTTTTAAATCAGATCATCGGTAAAGACTGAAGGTCACCCACTTCGTACTAATCTACATTATGAACGTTGGTGCGGCCATCATTCAAGGCCCTAACCCATTTTCGCACCATTCCATCACTCAATGTTTTCACCATATACTGATTTGTTGATGAATTTCAACTGATTTGAAGCCCTGAGCACATGAAAACGCACGCATTTCGCAGTATATAGGCGGAATTCTCATGCGGTGGAGGCATTTTATAATCCCTTAAACAGATCCCTTAAACAGAAGTTTAAACTTTATGCGTAGATAAGCAAGAATTTTTGAATGTCGCCCATGCGGTGACGCTATTTTTTGGGCCAGGGCGGCCCAGTGGTTAAAGTTCAGAGTACCAGGATTGGAGCAGAGAGGCGCGGGTTCGATCCCAGCTCTGTGCGCCAGTTTCTGGTCAGAATCGGCAAGGAGGCCGGGCGGTTAAGCACAGCAGAATTGTAGCAGTGCGTTGCGAGTTCGAGACCTCAAAATGCTGTGAATGTTCTGCAATGTTAAGAATCGGCGACAGGCCTACGGCCTAATAAACGCTGAAACCGCTATTATGTAGATTCGATCGAATGGTTCTGTTGTGGTATCTGTGGTTTTCCATTGCACGGAGTTACGTGGCGCACATGCGCTAAACGGCGGCCGCAGCGTTGCGGCGGCGGTATTTAAAGACGGTACTTACTCTAAAAAACACACATTATATACCAAGACAAAATCAATAATCGATTCTTATAATATCTTTATGGTAATCTTCGATTTTTCAGTCATAAATACTCATTGCCTCGCACATAACGAAATACATTTATTATGAACGTTATCAGAAATTGAATGCCGAACCCGAAGCATTCCTTATTATTAACTTAAAAAGTAATTTTTATTGAGCGCTGCCACTTTAAGCAGAGCAAAATTCGAGCAGTGAGTGAGTCGCGTGCTCGTGACCGCAAAATGCTGTGATTGTATTGTGGTATTAAGAATCGACGACAGGCCTGCGGCCTGTCGCCGATTTTAAAAATCGGGTTTAAAATATTTTTACGCCAACTCTGATTCTGTTTTGAACAAAAAAGCGAAATTTTTTTGATGCAGGAGAACAAGTGCCCAGATATTATTTGTAAAACTGAAACGCTGCCAAAAAATCATTGCGCGAAGATTGTACCAGTTGAGCTTCAGTTGCCAGTTTATGATCATTTTCACAACTTTGGTGAAGAACAATGCAGCAGGTGAAGGGCTGGTTATGGGTCCAGGGCCGAATCATCGAAACATCGCTAAGTACGCGTAACGAGTTACGTGTTGCTAAGTGCTGTTATGAAGACGTCACTCTAGCGGTGTTATTATCAAAACATTCGCGCGGTAAGCTACGCACAAGAAGTTGTGCGTAACTTTACGCCTGCTTGGAGTGGAGCTACGCACAACTTTTGAATGGGTGAAGCGATTGGTAATCATTTAGTTAATAGTATCTAGACTCTAGTATGTACTAGTACTAGTGTAATAGTATTATTTTAAGGTAAATCCTCTAAGTTTTATTTAGAAAAATGTCCTTTTTTATATGTAAGGAATTATATTGGTCGCGATTCTGATACATTTTTCTCTGTACATGTCGATAGAAAACGAGTTTAGTTGGTGGAGCTAAACGATGAATAGATTAACCTCAAGACGGATTCGCAAAAATTTTACTCTCGTTGTTCATTATATCATATTGATCATTAAAATTTTTTTGCTATCTTGAAACGGCATTTGTCATTGATTTAATATAGTAAAAGCGTCTAGGATGTTTTAAATAGCCTAAAATGTTTAAATAACTGGACACAGAAGCGTGGCATTATATGACTCATAATGTAAACAAATGATGTAAGCGAGTATCTGATTGGCTAATGTGCAACGTGGTTTGCTAATACGCTCTAAGCTAAGTCTTGCGTACGCAACTACTAATACCGCCAAAATTGGGTGTACTCACGCAACACGTAACTTTTTGCGCAAGTATAAAAAGTTACGAAATTTTGATAATCCGGCATCTGGGTTAGAACTCTTTACGAGGCTCAGCAAGTAAAGCTGTCTAGTGAGCACCAATCAGCTAAAGAATAAGTGTGGTTCTAAAGAATCAGTGAGGTCCGTAAAATACAATGATAGCCTCCTTATGAGTCACGATCATTGAACAGTTCCACCGAAAATGATCGTTTCAAGCTGCCTCATACCAAACATGACTTTCCGTAGGTCATACTCGCTCATCATTGGTAATTTGAACCATCAAGTACGAGGCTGTACAGGTGGATCCTCTACAATTAAATCACAGAAATAACCCAGCATCCTTTTTCCTTTAGTCTGTGAGAGTTTTTTTTCAGTACAGAACGTTACCAAGCCAACATACGTATTATAGGGGTGAACAGAATCCCAATATTTTAGACCTAGTGTATACTAGTGATGAATCAATGTTAGACGAGCTCCGCAAAGAGGCTACGTTGGGCAATAGCCACCAACAATTGTTGTTTTCCACTATTAAATGTTGTACGGAAAAGACGCCCTCGGAAATGCGAGTGCTTGAACTTTGCATGAGGCGACTATGTTGCACTCCATGAAGCAGTGAGTGCTGTATCACTGATTGTACTGCATGAATGTGGCAGAGTCATGGTAATTCCTCAAGAACAAGGTAATGTTTGCAGTTCACGCATGTGTACTTAAGTGGATGAAATACCACAGTCATGAACATTACAATTATAGCTAAGTTAAAGACCAATAAAGAAGCCTACAAGCTTTATTTGCGGAATCGCATCGATGAAGATTGCAACTTATACACAAGAGCTCAAAATCATGCTAAAAAATCTGTGGCGCCGCTGTCGAAAACTTCGAAAAAAAATATTGCCAAAAATGAATAAAATAAACCGGAAGCCATTTTTGCAAGCTAACTCAAAATGTAAGACAACCGACGCTACCTCTGATTTGATAGTAGATCAATAAAACATACCTATCCTCTAATACGGGCAAGACTAACGTTGTTAATCAGTTCTTTTGCCGTGTGTTCACAAACGAGGACTTGAACAGTATGATTAAATAGGGATTTTCAAGGAATATATATATATATATATATATATAGAGAGAAGCGTTTCCTATCGTCTCATATCTTTTAAAGTTGGGTGAATCGGAGTGATCTACTCCACCAAATTTTCGTTACGTTCAGGTTCAAGATACCGGTATTCATTACTTATCGTTTTGTCAGGTAGTCTGCCGAGTGGCATTTGATTTGGCACGTGAATAAGGTTCTCTTTTTGGAAGCGTTACGGCAAAGAAAATACAAAAAGAGGGTTGTAATGAAACACTGATACATTTCATATTAAATTGAGAAATTCAAGTTCACATCCTACGTTAACAAACATCTCTAGTAGGTAAATAAAAAAAACGAGCTGAACATAATCAAAGTCCGAAATCTAACAGTTAAATCATCATCATCTAAACTCATCTAATTTTACCGGGGAAAAGCGTGTGATCCGTTGCAGTTCCGTTGAGCTGTACGACTGTTGTAAACGACCGTAAACTTGCGCACATATTTACGGCTGTACGTTCCGCGACCATACCGCGGCTGTCACCGTGCGTTGCAGCCGTTTTTCAAGTGGCCGTACTGCAGCTGTATCGCGCTTCTCTCTTCACAGTTGCTCTTTCTTCATGGCCGTATTTCTCGCGCTATAGTGATGTCTCGCGGCCGGTCTAACCGTGGAGTTTATGATGCCACATTCCTATAATGGAATTTCCCTCGCCAACGTTCGATGCTTCCCACGGTCTCGAAACAACCGCGCCGCATTCTTGGCATTCTTAACATCTATGCATAATACATGTTCAATATTACCTACTGTCAATATTACCTACTTTATTCAAGTATTCCAGCTATTGAGGAGAGCCCAATGTGTTTGAAGTTGACAAGTTTTGAATTACACGTCGAAGAGGTTCTCAAGCGCCTGGTCGCTCTGAATTCGAACAAATTATGTAGACCGGACTGCTTCCACAAGAGATTGCTCGAAAGAATTAGCAACGGTCCTGACCGTTCCTTTGATAGTATTTTTTCAAAAACCTCGAATTAAGGGACTTTGCCGGCCGATTGGGAAGAAGCTAAAGTGACCTCACTGTTCAAAATAGGTGACAAGACCCCGGCAACCATCGTACTGTCGTCAGTCGCACAAGTGATATTTGCAAGGTAATGTAATCTGTTGTGAGGGATAGGATTATAGAATTAGCGATCATTTGACTATCAACCATCTCCGATCAGACTTTCAACATGGCTTTATTGCCGGTAGATCCTGCACCACTAACATCCTTTCTATCTTGAATAATTGGACAAAAGACAGCCAGTGGATGCAGTGTACCGCGATTTTGCCAGAGCATTTGACAGTGTTCCGCATGAGCGGTTGTTGCGTAAAGGGAAGTCTTTTGAAATTTTGAAACATATATTTTTCCATAGCTTTATCTAGTCAGTTCTTGAACACGTTTACATCCGGGGCGTCAACGATGTAATCGGGGAGGCTGTTCCACATGTCGCGGTGATTCGAAGGGAGAAGAAATTTTGTCGCGTGGATGAGTTGCAACGCAGTTTTTTAGTTCATAGCCGTGGCCCATGGTGTTGGTTCTTGTTTCAAATTCTAGTAATCCTTCTGGGACCTAGTATATACCATGAGTATACTTGTAAACTTCGTTGAGGTCCACAGGCAGACGTCGATACAGAGGCTTGGAAGCTTCATAATCATTAATCTTTCTTCATAGGACTTGCCCTTCAAGCCTGGAATTATCCTTGTTGCACGTCTTTGACACTCTATTAATTTTTTGGCATTTTCAAGTCTCGGTGATCACACGGTCTTTCCAAACTCTAGGTTCGGGCGCACGACAGCAACAAACAACTGCTTCATCGCTTCTGCATCTAGGAACTCGAAAGAGCGTCTAATCAGTCCGCGTCTAATCAGTCCAAGAAAATAGTTGGATTTATTAGCTTGCGTTTTAACATGCTTAGAAAATTTAGGCTCCTTGTCGACATAAACTCCCAAATCTTTTTCCACACTAGACTTTTCAATCATTACTGACTCGCTGCGACCATGCCTTCTCGTACTGTAATCTTGCTGTTCGTTGATTATCCCGAGGTGAAGTACTTTATACTTGTCAACATTAAAACGCAGCTGCCACCCCCATCAAAATTTTGAGTTGGTGGCGACCCTGAATTAGGAACGGCCTAGGACTCGGACCGCACGTAAATCAGCTTCGGCTCAGAGTTCGAGGGGCAGCCTCTGGCCAGCTTGCTAGCTCGGTATGACTCAGCTCGGCCTAATCTTCTCATACTCTGAGGCGACTATAAAGTCGGAAAGGAGATTCTGACCAGAAACTGATTTCGATTGGATGGCCAAGCAGACCCAGAATGACTCTGCGCCGAGTGTAACAACTATTCGGCCGAACCCTAGGCTGTCCCCGAATTTTTTAGGGAAGTATCGGCCTAGTTAACTAAACTGCCGAGATCATCTTGCAACCCTATCGAAATTCGAAGACCTGTCAGCCGCTGGCACACGGACGCCCCAGGTTCTTATGGCCGGGTAAATTAGAAGCTCTATGTCCGCATTAGGTTCCGGTTGCCGTAGCGAAATAAGCGCCGAAATGGAATCTCTGTCTCTTATACACATCTAGATGTGTATAAGAGACAGGGTAAATAGAAGCAAAACACCCTACGTGGCCGACTTGCTCCTGATTCACCCCTAAGCCGAATATAGTTCCTCTAAAACGACCTTAATCGGCACGAAAATTTTGACAGGGTGCTCCTGATTCACCCCTAAGCCGAATATAGTTCCTCTAAAACGACCTTAATCGGCACGAAAATTTTGACAGGGAATTGCCCCCATTGAGCTTTATTTGACGCATCCTTCACTGTATTATACACTTTTATGCCGTCGGCAAACATGTAGCACACGCTTGACACTACTTCTGGCAGATCGTTTGTAAAAGCAACTAACAAAATAGGCCCATGAACGCTTCCTTTGGCGCGCCACTGCGCACTGATGCCCAGTCTGAAACGGTACCGTTGATACTGACACGTTATCGTCTACCTACTGGAAAATCTCTGATCCATTGGAGTACGTTTCCCTCCATTCCCAAAGATTCCACTTTACGCAACAACCGCTCATGCGGAACACTGTCAAAGTTTTGTCAAAATCGAGGTACACTCCATCTACTGGTTCCCTTTCGTCCAGCTGGCGAATCCAATCGATCAACGTAGACAAGAGGTTAGTGGTGCAGGATCTGCCGGCAATAAAGCCATGTTGACAGTCTAATAGTAGATGGTGAAACGTCAAGTGATCGATAATCCTATCACTCATAACAGATTCCATTACCTTACAGACAACACTTGTCAGACTGACAAGGCGTTAGTTACCGGGGCTACTTTTGTCACCTTTTTTGAAAAAATGGTGTTGCTTGAGCTTCTTTCCAATCGGTCGGCAAAGTTCCTTCGTTCAAGGTTTTTTGAAAGAATACTATCAATGGGCCTCTCCTTCGTGTAGTTCAAAACCTTTAACGGTATTTCAAAATCCTTTAACTTCGAGCTAACTAGGCGCACCTCAATATCTGGAATACTGTTCAAATCCTCATCGTGAATACACTGCTGAAGAACTGATTAAGAACGCTAGCCTTGCTCTCATCAGAGGATATCTTTCGTTCTACTTTCAAACCAGAAATGCCATCGTTTGTCTTACACTTCAAACTAGCGTACAAACAGCAGGCTTTCGGGTTCCTTTTTTGATTTTTGGCAATATTTTTTCAAAGTTATTCACTGCGGCACGACAGAATTTTTTAGCTTGATTTCGAGCTCTTGCATACAGGTTATAATCAGCATCGCTACGAGTTCGTGAATAACGCTTGTATGCTTCCTTCTTGGTCTTTAGCTGAGCTATAACTGTACTGTTCATCCACTGGGACTTTTTGAATCGTCCAAGCGTAATCTTGGAACACAGGCATCAACTGCAGACATAACCGTGTCTTTAAAATATGACCATGAATCAGCCACATTCATGTCCTTAATTGATACAGTCCGAAAATTTCGCCGCATTCAATGCATCACCACAGAGTCCAACATAGTTGCCTTTCGCAAAGTTCAATCGTTCAAGCTTCCGAAGCGTCTTTTCTGTATAGCACTTAATTAATACTGAAAAACACTGATTGGTGGTGGCTTTTGTCCAACGGAGCCGCGTGGCGCGCGAAGCTCATCTAACATAGATTCCTTACTAGTAATCACTAGATCTAGAATATTTGGGGTCTGTTTACCCTCAAAATGGATTGGCTTAATTGGCGATGTTCTGAATTAAAAATGAGTCTCGCAAAGACAGCAAGAACAGGGACGCTGTGTGATCACCGATTCTTGCAAAATACGGAAATTTTGTAGAGATTTCTCATAAGACGTTCAACAAAGACAATGCCAGGCTTAAATGGCAAGTATTATGAAGAAAAATTAAAGATTGTGAAGCTACCAAGCCTCTGTTATCGAATATCGACATCTGTGTGGAGGCCTCATTGAATTATACAAGTACCCCCATGGTTCATACGAGGTCTCTGAAGGATCACTAGAATTTAAAACAAGAACTAACACCAGGGGTCACGGCTATAAACTTAAAAACTGCATTGCAATTCATCTACGCGACAACATTTCTTCTCGCTTCCAGTCACCCGACATGTGGAAGAGCCTCTCAGCATGATATTAATTGTTGACACTCCGAGTATTAACGAGTTCAAGAATAAAATAGACAAGGCTATGCAAAAGCTAATTCAAATTATAATCCAGTATCTTGCGCATCTTCTTGCCAAATAATAGACTATTCGATTCATTGATTAACATACCAAAATTGTGAAACCACGTGACGATTGAGGGAAATAAACCAGAAATAACATTATTCAAAAAATTACATAATGATAGTATAAATGTGGCATCGCGTTTGAAGAATGTGTGCTTCAACAGTCATTGGACTGTGAATCCTCTTTGCGTTTGGAGTACGATAGGTTATGTAATGACGGCGGGCGTTTGTCCGTACATCACAATGCTATACAAGTCGCTCGCCTAACTCATCATAACATAACATAACATATAGTGATCTCGGCGCTGGAGCGTAGGCCTGACGTGGCCTGCCGCCGATTCTTTTCCTTTTCGTGCCTTGTTCACAGAAGATCTAAAATCGTGTCATTTGACCGGATCTTTTCATGACTGATGATAGTTTGAAGTAGCTACTAGACTTCCAACGGGTTCGATAAGGTGCTAGGCATTTCAAATCTGAACATATATTTTTCCATAGCATTATCTAGTCTGTTCTTGAACGCGTTCATACTTGGAGTGCCAACGATGTCATCGGGGAGGCTGTTCCACATGTCGGTGATTCGAAGCGAGAAGAAATTTTGTCGCGTGGAGAAGTTGCAGCGCAGTTTTTTTAGCTTATAGCAGTGGCCCCTGGTGTTAGTTCTTGTTTCAAATTCTAGTAATCCTTCGGGGACCTTGTATAGACCATGAGTATACTTCAATGAGGTCCCCGCGCAGACGTCGATAACTGAGGCTTGGAAGCTTCATAATCTTCAATCTTTCTTCATAGGACTTGCCCTTCAAGCCTGGAATTATCCTTGTTGCACGTCTTTGAACATTCTCTATTAAATTTCTGTCTTTTTCAAATCTCGGTGACCACACAACGTTTCCAATGCTGTACAAGTCGCGTAACGGTTCTTATCTGAATGTATTTAGATTATGTTAGTTTATTAGTTGTTCTCGATAATCTGTTACAAACGCGAGTTTGAAGAAATTTGTCATGTCTCTGCTTTCCGCTTCTACACAATTTAATGTTTAAAGACCGACTGTAATCAATTTACTCAAAAATACTTTCAATAATTTACGCGTCTTCAAAAAATTAAAGCATGTATGCTCTTATGCGGTATGTACCGATGATGAATAAACAATTGGAGTTGACAAGATTTTTATCGCCTCCGATTGTTATGCTTCATCTAACTTCAAGATAATATAAATATATATTATATCAGCTAGATATTAACAATATATGTATAATCAGAGCTGGGCAGCACTACTTGGAAATGTAGCGCCGCTACCGCTGCCGCTACATGCTCTAAATGTAGCGGGCGCTACCGCTACCGCTACCGCTACACTCACTGGATTGTAACGGGCGCTACAGCTACCGCTACAGTAAAATGTAGCGCGCTACATTAGCCGCTACAATGGCAAAATTATTGGAAATCTCTAAATATTTATTGTTCTGCTATTGGGATTTACTCATTACCATTTAATAATAATAAAACATTTTTAAACATATCAATGCAACTTTATTGCAATTAACCTAACCGAACTAGTATGGTTTACCCCAGGATTAGATACAGTAAATAAAAGTTACAGTTATTTTTACCTTCCCTACATGGATGTGAACTTTAATCTACCAATCTAAGAAATTATCCACATATACATAAAAAATCAGTCTTTTTTTGTACATATATGTGGATTATTTTTGAGATTGGTAGATTAAAGTAGACATCCATGTAGGGAAGGTGAAGCATAAAATAACTGTGTAAAAATAACTGTAAGCAAACTGAAAGATGAAAAAATACCTGAAAGTGGTACCGTAACAACTTAACAAGTAACAACTAACATGTTGACACTAGTAACAGGCTGAGGTTGACAACATTACACCGAAATCTTTCGTACAGTTTTATTCTGCAATTTATATTATGTATGTATCATGCTGGTTTTTAAATAATATTTAATACTATTAAGGGGACCGGCTACAATAAAAATCGGAAATTTTGGCTTTACCGTTTTCTTGACTCATTTTGTAGCTGCTGAAAAGGCGCGTCTAACGCAGTTTACCGTATGTCTGTGCGTGCTATAATTTTTGCGGAAGACAATTTTAAAAATATATATGAAAATTTTTTAACAATATGTACAAAGATTTATTTGAATTAAATCTGTATATATAGATCATTACTCTCATTAATTACAAAGTGTTTGCACTCGTTTGAAAGCTACAAACGAGACGCGTACAACAAAGCTACTACCATAGATGTACATGCAATACTTTTTTGTGTAATACAGTCTTGACCTTTTATAAAATGATCATTTTATATCATTATTTACAAATAAATGGTATTTATATGTCATTATTCAGGTTAATGCAAAGTGTTTGCACTCGTTTGAAAGCTACAAACAAGACGCGTTTACCAAAGCTACTACTATGGATGTTCATACAATAGTTTTTGCGTAATGCAGTTGTAAAGTTATGTAAAATGAATATTTATATATATATTTATATTTAAAAAGTCCCATTTATAGCCTATTATTCACGTTAAATTGAACATAAATAGATCTAAAGACGCGTGCTGGTACCTTGAATGCAAATAATTGGCAATGGGAAAGCTTGGGCTACAATATCAAGACTTTTTGGGCATATTCTTCTGTTTTCAATGAATTTTACTTTATTTGGCACCCCTGAACAATTTAAAAATCCAAAAAACGCCATCTTAGAAAAATCATAACTCCAACAGTTTTCAAGCTACGGCAATGAGAGACATACCATGTATGTCTCTCATTGAGACATACCATGTAACAATACATAGCGACTCTAGAAGTTTCTTTTTATATGTGCATGGTTTGACTTATGTATGGGAGGGGGAGGAAGGTGGAAGGGTAAAAATGTGAAAAAATGGGAAGAACCCGAAAAAGAAACGATGAGGAAAATAAAAAATCGGGGTTCTACAGTCGCTAGATATTGTTGTTACAAATCGAATGTGTCTCGACATTGTAGCATGTGATTTGCAGAAGTTATAAACTTTTTTAGAGTACCCCTTATGTGCCGTTTTCTACTAATTCCACGTTTTCTTTCATTTTTTTTTTAAATTTACATGAACAAAAAGGTCTTAGATTTCTGTTTTACATAAGTGTACCAAGTTTCAAAACGATCCGTCTGTAAACAAAAATGTTTTGTTGGAGGGTAGCCGGTCCCTTTAAGTAAAATCTAAAGGCTTTATCTATAAATGTAGCGGTAGCGCTGTAGCGGCAAAACCTCGTATCGCTACTTAAATATGTAGCGGGCGCTACCGCTACCGCTACATTGCCTTAAATGTAGAGCCGCTACCGCTACATGTAGCGCGCTACTGCCCCCCTCTGTGTATAATATATATTGATAATTCATCAAACATTTCTCATGCAAAAATGTTTTGTATAACTAAAACAAAGAAATCTGTTCCTTATATCTGACGCATCTAAATGCAAAAAACCTGGTAATTAGAACCTGTTAAACTTTGTTCCCAAAAACAAGAACTTTGGAAGCATCGAAAAAGTAACAAAACATTTTGTTTCATTCCATCAATCTGATTCAGAGCTCTTAGTTCGCGCTTGACGGTCATACGTGGAAACAGAAGCCACGTAAGATGTTGACCTTGTAACATCAAAATTCAAATGAAAGTGTTGGTTCTGCGCAAATCTACAATTAAGCATGGACCATGGACTTAATAAATTAATCCACCAAATCACCTAAATAGATTTTCTAATTATTGAAATTAGCGTTGCAGAGAACTAAAATTAGTTTCTCTTTTGTAGCCTTCTCCTTCGTTTTGGACTGAATACATGTCACATTATTGCTACAATAAGACGCGGATTTAAAGTTAGTGCTAAAATACCTCAAATAGGTAACTGCATTATCCAGACATAGGCCCGTATCCTAAATAGAGCACTAGCACTACGAAGTAGCACTACGCACTACAAGCCGTAGTGCCGTACTAGTGCGACAAGGAACACTACGGTTGACATGCTAAATAAGGCACTAGCACTATGAAGTAGCACTACGCACTACAAGCCATAGTGCGGCATGGAACACTACGGTTGGTATGCTAAATAGGGCACTAGCACTATGAAGTAGCACTACGCACTACAAGCCATAGTGCGGCATGGAACACTACGGTTGGTATGCTAAATAGGGCCAAAAGCATAACGCGCACTACAAAAATCTGAAGTGTCCTACACACCGCACTTCACGACGACACTACGGTATATTTAACCTTGTTTACTTCGTCAGCTATGTATCTGTTTGGCTTACAGCAAAGGCATCATCGCGTAAAAACCTCAGGAACAGCATGCCATGAATATAAAAAAGTGTACCGCTTCAGTGAACAATGTGTTATTCCTATGGCTGACATTTTCCTTGGCGAAACAGATGAACAGCGTAGACGTAGAAAATACTTTTCTTGTTTTTGATACCATGTTTTGAATTTTCTTTTTTGTTTTTTTTTCTGGAGTCATTTTGAATTCTTCTGCAAGAACTTTCCATGCTTCTCTCTTTTGTTCGATGTCTTTGGGAAGCGTGGCCTTTGAATATATATATGATGGGAAAGGTGCGCAGACGCATTGCGAATTTCAGCTCACCATCACAATTTTCACTAGTACCATTATATACCATCACAATTAGACACTTTACATCAATCTTCTGCAAAGAATGAGAATTACTTAGGGAACAATTAATTATTTGAGCACCTAACTACCATTCTTCAATAGACTCATACCGTAGTGCGGCACTATAAAGTACTCTAACAGCGAAGTAGCACTTCAAAGTCTTTCTGCATACGAATCAGTAGTGCGACACTAAGCGACACGAATCATTGTAGAGCTACTTCGAAGTGCTTAGTGTCTGTGACGTATTTAGCATACCAACAGGACACTTCGTAGTGCATAGTGATACTTCGTTGTGCTAGTGCCCTATTTAGCATACGGGCCAATGTTGGTTCAATTGATCCTTGACAACAGCCTGAGACCGGTGAGGGTACCCTCATCACGGAGACCTTGCAGAACACGGACCTCATGAAGAAGCTGAAGGAAGGTACAGAAGCGACAGCGGTGCTCGTTGGGGCGGTCGACTTCCTCAAGAGTCCTTCCATCGTCTTCGTCAGGCTTGCCGAGAGCGTCATGACGGACAACCTTGTTGAGGTGAGAATGCCCATCAGTTGCAAATTTTTGCGAATTCGCAAAACCATATATACGTTAAAGGCGATTTGTGTGATGAAAATGCACTGATTGTCTGATGCATCGCAAAAAGTATCGTTGAGAAGACAATTATGCTAACATGAGTAGATTCAATGACTACTTCCATATAATTTTTATCATAGCTTTGCTTACTTCCCTTTTCGGATTTGGACATTACCACTTTTGTCATCAAAACTACTATTTGTATGAACCAGCACCGTTTTCAATTACTTCGGAGGTTGGTTTTACAATTGTTTCAATTAGCCAAAAACTAACCTACATTACTAAACCCTGTGCCCTCGTTTATTTGTTTCAGTTTAGTGATAATTTCGCATATAACTTTATATCGCGTATTTCCGTTAATCAAACATATCAGTCCGTTTGCTGCTAGTTGCTACTAAGTCTCTTGTGGTGTTGGCCGAATTTTTCGCCAGGTTCCATTGCCTGTTCGCTTCATATTCGTCCTGCTGGGGCCGTTTCATGGCGAGATGGATTATTATGAAGTGGGACGATCGATTTCTACGCTGATGTCAGACCAGCATTTCTGTGAGGTTCGTCCCTGTTAACCCTAAGGACTCAAGAGATGCAAAAGATTTATTGCAAATTCATTTTTCTATCTTCAAAATTATTATTAAACAAAGTTCATCCTTTTCAACCTTATTTGGGTTGTCCTTTGCAGAATATCTTTGAATACTAATTATTACTAACCGAAGCAATTATCTTTGTAGACTAAACACGTCTCAATGCCAATTCCTAAGCCGTACCCGCTGCCTCAAACGAGGAGGCGTGTAAATATAACAGCAACATCAATGTAACCATCCTCGGTTTTGAATACGCCCGAGTCTATTTACATTGGCACTACTCGTTCGGTGAGAAATGCTCACCATTGGCACTATACACGTTCGGTTACAGCGCATTCGCGGCGCTTGCTGTGAAGGGTAGCGAGGCTAAAGCTTCACACTAAATTTTAAGCCAAAAATATTTTGTACGCCGAGCAATATTCAACATACATTCAAAGAAATACAGGCTGAAATTTAGAGTCAGAAATAAAGCCCGACGAGGCAGCCTAATGACGGATGTCGAGGAGCGAGAGAGTACGACAGAAAATAAGTTTCAGATTTGGAGACGCTGTTCACAGTTCAGCTCCGGCGCTAGTTAGGCTATGTACATTTGCTGTGGCGGGGTACGCAGCCGTCTTCACCAAAATTGTGCACCAAGCAGCCTTGAAAGGAACGCCTAGTGCTCAGATTTCCGGATGACCACCAATCAGCCGCGGATCAAGCCATCCATCAGTAACCAGCCCATGAAATCAGCTGGCTTTAAATATTAAGAGCTTTACGCCAACATATTCTGAAGCGAATAGCCCAGACAGTTATGGTTGTCCACCACTGAACGTTGCATCGAATACTCTACCGCCCACTTCACACCCTGACTTTGACTCGAACTGTAATTAGCTGACAACGGACTGCGACCAACCAGCCCGGCCCAACAGGAACTGCATGAATCCTGCCGTTCACCACCAGACGGTCGCTTTCAGCTCAAAACATCCGGGGTTAAGATTCAGAAAGCATAGTTCTGTTCCAAAATCTATCGTCCGCCGACGAGTGACTTCCGCAGCTTCGTTAAATTACGTAACTTTTAGCTTACAGCATCTGGGTTGAGTTTCAGATAGCAAAGTTCTGTTCCAAAATTTATCTTTCTACGACGCATGGCCGTTCGACCGTAGGCTGATTCGACACACGGGACAGATACGTACAGCTCCGGCGCTCACCGTTCATGTGGCAGACGATGCTGGGCCATTCTACGTCAAGCTATTTTCCTGTGGGCTGATTGATCTAATTCAGTGGATGTGATCTGTCTGGTGGCTTGCGGCTGATAATGTTACAGTCAAAAAGTATTATGGGCTACTTCTTGAGGGAAAGGATCATGATAGTCCATTCGAAGCAAGGCAGTGGTGGTCTCCGACAGGCGTCCCCTCTGGCGAGTCCATCATGCCATCAAGCAACACTACCCAAACACCTCTGGCTCAAACCAGATCAAAACTTGTGCTGAATTGGCCTTGACCTAGTGCACGGACGGCAGTGAAAATGGTATTTTGTCGACGCCGGTTTCTTAAAAACTATGACGTATTCTCTCGCCGCGATCCTCATCAATCACAAGGTAACTACATTCATATCATACCCACATTTGAATTTATCAGCATTTACACCCGTTTATCGCGTGCAGGAAATGAGAAAACGTAAATTTTTACTCCAAAATATGTCGAAGTTACTTCCAAAATGTAGAAGTTACCGACATGTACCTCATTAGAGAAAGGAGAATAAATTCGGACATAAATTTAAAGTTTCGAACGAAAGGTCAACCCAGAAAGAGCATGACTGAATTTTGTTAGCAACTCAAAAATGCACAGCAAATTCTGGAATATTTTTGTACGAGTTTAATTTTATTCGATATTACTGACAAATAATAATTTATAAAAAAATTAATAGTGGAAACTGGGTCAAAATTTATGGAGCAAACGTATATGAATGAGTTAATTGCTTGTGTTCAATCGACACCACTTACTTCAGATCATAGTTGCAATGCCTTACGAATAACTTCTCATGGTGAAATAGTTTTCGAAGATGCTTCATCTTCCTGCAATAGCTTATTTACTTTAATTAATATATCATGAACCAATTTCATTCTTTGGACAACGCATGATAAAAAATTTGCGTGTACTTTCACGATTTTATTTGAAATCTAAAAATAATTTCCCCCTACTTCCCATCAACTATAACAGCTACTGTATGTTGGAAATTTTACGGAAATTTAGCAGTAAAATAAGCATTGGCCTAGCCCCCGAATACGATAAACTTTTACAACAGAATAAATGCTCATGAAATACAGCGAACATCAAGGAAAGTTTTTCCAAAGATGAGCTCTTTACTGCAGTTCATCCCTAAACCATGTAGCTATTTCTAAAATTATATTTTTTTCTGAAATTTCTTTGTGGGTAATGTTCTAGCCAATTCGCTATAGAAGGTAATTACCGGTATGTGATAAAAAATATAATGATGGGATTTTTTTTATTTTCCTGTCCTGAAACTTGATCAAGAAAATCCAGTACAAACGGCATCAATCATTCTACTTGATGATGCAAACTTAAAAGCTTATGTAGCCGCTTATCGTACGAAGGGTTCAGGCTGAAAATAAAATGCTATTGTTCCGTAATATGAAGAATTAGATGTTCTTTTCCATTGATGTATTTCACAAATTTTGCCTGAACTTATAAAAAAATTATGACAAATATGGCCACCTAAACAAGATTTTCATTCAGAAAGTCTTCTCAAATTTCCCCCCACATTCTTACCCTGAAATGTCTTGCAATGTTCGACCGACGTGAGTTTTGGCTAGTCAATTTGCGGGGCAAAAACTCTTCTTTCTGAGGCTCTGAGCCATTACCGTATCGTTTTCTCGGCCCATTCCGGTTGTTGTAGGCTCTTCCTACATCTGCTCTGGCGTTATGCTGAGTTAGAGATCGATGGTTTGTCATTCTTGCATAGCTTTCTGAAACCGCACATATAAAAATTGTCACATTTATAGCGTCATACCGCCATACCGATATGAAAGCAAGCCAGCAATGAGAGAGAGGTCCCAGAACGGTAGAGCTAGCTCGGTTGATAATCATCGACAGTTAAATACTAACTGGTCCAGCCTTCAACTAGCAAATGAAGCAAATCTCAGACATCTCGGCACATCTTTTATAAATGATGCACATCTCATTTATAAACGGCAAATATACATATGCTATGGAAATATTTAAACGATAGTGCTAACGTTAAAATTTAGAATGTATATCGAAAATTGGCTGTATGTTTTTCATTCACTCATCGGAATTTATTGAATTGTAATTTATTTCCAGGTTGCATATCGCTCTCACTCTCGTAGCCAGTTGTTGTCGGCCATTAACGAATTCTTGAACGCATCCCTCGTACTTCCCCCTGCCGATTGGACCAACACGGATCTCATCCCACTGCACAAAATACGGGAGAAGGCGCAAATAATGATGAAACGGAAACTGACGCTTCGCAGGAAACGCCTAGCGGCTGAGCCTCGTCAGTATTTCTCCACCAATCATCTCAAATAATCATTTAGCAACAATTTTTTACTGTAATTATTCAATTGAAACTATTTCGGTAAACCTTAAAAAATATAGCCTGCAGGCCTCTGACTAATGGATGATATCTCTTTTACTCGCTAACTTTGCAGAAGTGTCGTCTGATCAGCCTGTGAAGCATCAAACCGACGTGTGCGACACGGACAAGGAAAAAGTTGATCCTCCACGAGACCCCATGAAGCGCGTTGGCAAACCTTTCTACGGCGTCTACATGGACATCAAGTCGCGTCTACCCTTCTATCTCAGCGACTTCAAAGATGGACTAAGCCTTCAGGTCCTTGCCGCTTCAATCTTTATCCTCTTCGCCAGTCTTGCTCCAGCTATCACTTTCGGAGGTTTATATGGTGGGTTTCGATCACCATGTATACCTAGTAAGGAACTTTTTATTCTTCTAATTTTATATTAGAAATTTGCCAATCATCTTTATAGTTTCTAAACCGCTTTGATTTCAGTGGCATATATAGTGAGTTTGTGCCTGTATGAATTACTTATAAATGCTGATTCACATTCTTCAAGAACATAGAATGGTTCAAGATACATCAGTTTGTAAACTTTTACTAGCAAACTTAGAAAATTTTCTTGAGTCCTTATCTTTGATTGTTAGGAGGAAATTAGAAAGTATATATATATCATTTCATCGCATTTATAACAGCTCTCAAGACGAACAAGAAGATCGGCGTTGGTGAGACACTCATCTCCACCTGCATCGGTGGGGCCATAATCTCCTTATTTGGCGGCCAGCCGCTGCTCATCATCGGGGCGACTGGCCCTCTCATGGTCTTTGACATGGCACTCTATTCGGTAACGTCACCGGAAACTTCGTTTCAATTTCAGTCGAAGTGTGACTGCTGGTCAAACGAAAGATGTTGAGAACGTTCGATTTTTTTTTGACAAATAAGGTTGTTCTTCGTCTCTAATTTCACCGCATCTTTACAATCTAAGAGTTATGCGATCGCATTAGTTGAACGAACTGGTGAAAAAATGTATATTTACTGACAACTGTTAGAAATATTCGCTAACAAATAATATTTTTGTACATTATTACCCACGCTAAACAGATAAAAATTAGAGCATTTGGCTTATTTTATCGTCATTATGTGTAACAGACGATGTGAATACAAACTGTCCTGTAGGCAAATAAGAAAAATACGTGAGTTCAAAATAATTGCATTATAAAACCACTAACTGATCAAGCAAAAGCAATATTAGCAGTGGAAAAAAGAGTGGTGAACGAAATGCCTCTGAGCTTGGGACGTGTTTACATTTCAAGCAATTATACTCACTATTTCAAATTCTGGCAGCACAATACTCGAACGAGGTCGTATTCCACCATGGAAACGTGAATAATCCATTAACGGGAATATAGTAGGTAAAACTCTTCAGACGCGTTGACAGTTTGACACCCAAGTAGAGATGCGACGTAAAAAAAACACTCATGTTTTTTTTAATAAAAAACAAGTTTTTTTTAATAAAAAACATCAGCCTAAAAAAAACATGTTTTTTATTGTTTTTTTTTTAGAAAAACATAAATAAATGCAAATTAATCCATAATCACTTTACCTGAGGGCCACAGGATGATAGGTGACAGGTCTATGCTGTATCTTAAAATTCCTAATATCATTGAATGACAGCAAAGTCATTGGTATTGCATCATAGCTACTTGCCTATTGCATCATCTTTCAATAAACGTAGCAGGTGCAGGCTGCCAGGCGGCGCCGCGTCCCGCGCGGCTTGTTAAATCGTCCTTGCATATTGCATCATAGTGAGAGTGTGAGACTCATACATCACCCTTGACTCCACAGGTTGATGCATTCTAAGTCCTAGATGAAATTGCAACTAGCATGCCATGTGTTAATGGCGGCAAACTTTTTGGAGAGATTGCAGACTACCGATCAAAACAGAAACTATTTCATAAGCCATACATCTGAAATGCTGTGAAACACACCACACCATCGACTTGGTGGTCTGGCTTGTGTGGCTCCACAGAACTATCAAAAATCGCCAGTCAGATACTGAACTTGCCTCCCACAAGTGCAGCTGTTGAACGCTTGTTCAGCAGGCACTCGCACGTGCACTCAGCGAAGCGGAATAGATTGACAGCAGAGAGGGCGGGCAAATTGGTGTATATAGGGCATAACCTACAATTGATCAATGAAAAATTTGTTTATTTACCCTTTTAAGCTTTGAACTAGAAGTATTAGGCTTGATAAATTATAAATCACACATGAGATATGTTAAATAAGATTTAAAAACACATCATTTCAATGTATATTAAGGGTATAGATATATTGATCCCAAATAAATACATGAAAGAAAAAAAACAATAAAAAACAAAAAAAAACACATAAAAAACGTTTTTTTTAACTAAAAAAAAACACTCTGGAAAAAAAAACGTTTTTTTTGCATCTCTACACCCAAGGATGCGTAATGATTACGTAGGACACAAGAAAGAAGTACTGAGAAGCAACAACAGAGTGGGCTTTAATTTTTAGTTCGTGTTATGACTGGGCAATTGTAGTTAACTTTATATATTGAAAACGATAAATTACCAAAGTAAATGACTAACAAAGTAATTCTATTACTAACCTTCTAAATTACTGCCGCTGCTCAACTTAGAAGTGGGATGAAAACCGTTGAGAGGTGAAAATTGATTTGGTCATTTCGAACATTTTCAGTTATATGGCACTGCAGACAAATTTTTTTAATGCATAATATTATGACTCGATCCTTTCATCCAGAAGCCACAGCATCGACAGACATTTCATTCGATTCGTCATACAAATATCTCTTAACTACGGAAATTCGTTTTTCCTCATAGAAGGAAAACGTAAGGATTTCGGGGGTGAAGGCAGGGGCTAAAAAAATCTAAATGTGCAAAAAGAACTTAGAACGAATTTTAAGAAAAGGCGCTCTGACTTCATCAGGCATTATTGTCATGCATACAATACTATTTTTTATAGAATCTTAGTTATGGCACTGTATTTTTTTAACTTTTTTTGCATGACCTCGAGGCAGTTATTTGATTTAAATATTTAGTCCGTATTTACTTTCTAAACATTTTAATGCGATTAAAAATACTACTTAAGATGTACACTATTGTTCTCACAGTTGGCAGATTCGATTGGAGAAGAATTCCTAGTGATGCGGACGTGGATCAGCATTTGGCAGACGGTGTTCGTGATCATCATCTCGGCTGTGGAGGGCGTGACGGTCGTTAAATACATCACACGCTTCGTCGAGGAGATTTATGCGACATTAGTCTGCGTCATCTTCATCTATGAAGCCATGGAAAAACTCGTCTACATCTTCATTGCACATCCGCTGCTCGCCGAATATTGTTTCGGTGAAAACGGCATCATGACGACCATGTGAGTGATGAATAATAATCTCTCGTACGATGATAACAGCCCTCTTGACGTGAATGCGTGCTCTAATCTGCCGTATTCATGGTAATAACAGATATTTGTTGAACTTCGAGGAAAAGTGTTCTTTACGCATAAAATTAAATTTATTTTATTAGTTATTACGCACCAAATGAACGACATGCATGATTAGATGTTTGCATGCTTTCACGAAAGACCAGTCAGTGATAACCAGAAAATATTTTTGAAGTTATTTTTTGAGTTCAATTAGCATTTAACTAACGAATTCATTGAAGTGCAATATTATTGCAAGAAAAGTTTTACGACTCAAAATTACTCTCATTCTTTTCTATACGCGTTTTAGTGTTAACAACGATTCAGTCAATGAATGTAAATGAGTGTGCCTTCCGCATTGTTTTTCTCAAATAAAGTTTTTTTAATTGGATTATTTGGTACCCTTTCGCATTTTTTCTATATCTTCCCTAGAACATATAAACATTAAAACATCGTTCATTAGTTTTGTATTCAGTGCAAACGCATCTTATGTGGAAAAATTCTATTTGAATTATAGACTCCTTGATTTTTGCCTTGAGTGATGATATGACTTTTGTTCAGAACGTTTTTTCTCTTAATTCAAATATTATAGTATTCGATTATTTGTTAAACAATATCTTGGACCATCTTTAGCGGCCAAAATAAATTCATTTTGTTGAAGCTGATTTTATATTTTTGTCAACAATTAAAAGCTCAAGTAGCCTATATGTATATTAGTGGTACTTATTGTTTCAAATATTTTATTGAACCAATATTGATTGAAATCAGCAGTTATGAGGAACTAAAATTAATTAAAAAATATAAAAATTTAATTTGGTTGAGCTAGCAATCTCCGAAAAAAATGTTTTTCTAAATATATTGCCAATATTTATAATATGCTAATCACTCTCAAGTAATGAATTTGTATATCACGATATTTGTAACCAATGATTTATTTGTCAAATCATCAAGTTCTTGTCTTAGCTCAGTCTGTTTTGCCTAAATTAACTGTGTATTACCGATAGTTCGAAAAATATATACATAAAGCTGGTTAAGCAGTTAACAATGATCGGTATAGTATATAATAATGTTCACTAATATATACTGATTATTGTTAACTGAATTGTTAACGAGTATGCTGATAATGCAGTCATCAGATTAATATTCGTGTGTTATTGATAATATTTCCGGCTGCCAGTTCTTCACTGATCACCACGATGATGCCTGGCATGAGCGAAGTCGTCGAGCTCGGCAACATGACAGCATCAGACCGGGAGGCGTACATGTAACTACATATCGTGGTGTTATTGTTACCCTTGCTTTTATTTCTATCTGACCTAATACTGATTTGAGTTATACTGCCCTAGTTACCGTCAAAACTTCAACTGCTCTTGCCAAAAATTTCATTGATGTTCCGATTGCTATTTTATTGTATGCAAAATTGGAGACGCCTCGTTCTTTGAAATTCATTATTATTAAACATTCCTTCGTCGATATGTGCAACTTCTCGTGCATTACTTCCGTAAACCAATTCATGTGTATAGGTACCTGACGAATGTGAAGATCATTTATATTATCCACTTAGATCCCTAGCAACGATTTCATTCAATTTTCTTTAATAAATGGATTTTGATTTCATTACTTTAAGGCAGCTCTAACATCCAGACATTTCTAACCAATTGATAGCTTTAATAATTAACGCAGGTTCGCGTCCACCACCGAGGACGTGATGCAATCTGGAGCGTCTGACGATACGGACATGTTCACCATGAACCCGATGAACATGACAGAAGATTATTTGAACATGACCAAAGCCTCCACAGCCTCATCTCGTCCTAAACTTCCACCACAACCCAACACTGCCCTTCTCTCCCTGTTACTCATGTTCTGCACATTCATCATCGCCACTAGGCTCAAGAAATTCCGAAACTCGAAGTACCTCGGGCGTCCGGTAAGCATTAAAAATTGGAGGATGGATAGGTTCATTCACTTCTCAAACATCATTCTTGAAATAATGTTCGAAATATGCTCACAAGCAATACGTTCAAGTAAACCTTAAAATTTGATCCCGTTTCATAACTTACAAATTTCAGCTAAACTAAAAAAATATTACCTTTGAAAGTTAATAAATTGAAGAAAATTTAGAGCTAATAAAATGTTAGGCAAAAAATGAACACTAGAAGTCTGGAAAACAAATAATTTTGAAACTTTTCAACGAAAGAATGATGAATATACTTGACATTATTTTTGTTTCTGCTAGGCTCACAAATGTATAAATATAAAATAATCAGTAATTTGAGCCATAGGATTTTGAATTTGGAATAATAAGACTTAATTTTATCCCATAGGATCGTAACTTTGAGGCTTATTATGGCCACTAGGAGCATAATACGGTAAATTTTGCATAGAGAATCATGATTATGAGTCCGAAAAGGGGAAAGTTTAGGTAAAAATCTTTTATTTTTTCCTGTTTCTGAGCTCATATTCTAGCTGAGGAAAAGGCGCGTCGAACCCAATATATCGTATGTATGCGGATCCTTTAGTTTTTGTGTAAGGCAGTTGCAAATTTATATTAAATGAAATGTTTTTATTATTCTTGTAGAAATATTTCTTTATGGAAAATGGTATTTATACGTTATTATTTGCACTAAACTGCATAACGATCGGTCAAGCGGCGCATGATGGTACCTCAATACAAGAAATATTCGATGGAAAAGCTGGGGATACAAGCAAATTTTTTAACCTTTACTTCTTTTTTAATCTATTAAATTATATGTCTCTCCTGAATAGTTTAAATCGCAATTGTTCGCATTATTTAAAACCTATCTATCTTTTAATTTTCAAGCTACAAACCTATCAAACTTTTGATGGTAGTTAGCTTCTGAATTGAAGACGCCTTAAGCTCGCCCAGCGCTTCAATTATCGGCTCGATGCCCGCTTTACGTTCTGGTTATAGGAGCGAAATGAGCTCTGATTAGAATCCGGTCGCAGACTGAGCGAGCTTGGGGCGACCGTGGGGCACGCGTATTTGGCACCTGGTAGCTTCGGCATGGACACGGCCGAATCTGAACTGTGTGTTAAAAGAGCCCCCTCCCTTCCCTCATATACATATGTGGGAAAGGCAGGGGGCATTTGAATGGCTGTACGCACTATGTGTATATGTGCAGACAAGACGGAAACAAAATATGTATCACTGTGGCAAAATTAAGCAAATGGCAAGGAAACACAAACTTGAACCGGGAATAATATCAGTCAATACAACTTTCCAACCTACCTTTCCACATTATCCACAACATTCACTAGTATTTACCAGAATGAAAGATTCTCCCACATTGCCCGAACAAAACAATCTCTAATATTCAACAGCACTCGACATATTCACACGTTGCCCATACACACACATTCTTCAACATTCACTTGCACTCAACGATCAATATTCTCAAATATTCAACACCGTTCAATATTATACCATATTATCCGCATACAAAACATGCCACCCCATTCACTGGTGCCATATCCCTACCTATTGAGGGTACCAAACATTACCTTTACCTCATACAGAAGAGAAAAAAATTCACCTTAACCAGTATTTAAACCTTCTCTCATATCCACCAGTACCAAACAATCACATACACTGTTGAACATTCTTCCTAAATACCATTCCTAAATACCAAAGTTCCTAAATACCGAAGTTCTCCCAAAATATTTGAAAAGAGCCTAGTGTATCTACCGGGCTTGATTTTAATCATTTCAACAAGGCGCAGATTCAATATGGTAGCTAATTCCTGTGTTTCCAGGTACGAAGTACATAAATAGTAATTAATTGTTCGAGGTAATGAAATTCAGGGAGAGACGAGACCAGCGGGGATTCACATCCAGTGTAATTTGCTATCGACTTGTTATCTCACGACACGTCACTAAGCTGTTTTGCGCAAGTCCATCAAATTCTGCCTACGTTGGTTGTAAAGAAAAATAGCTCACTTGCTACCGTCGAAATTCCAGTTGGAATTTGTGACCTTCCTAACATTGCCATGTTCAATGGCAAGTTCGGAAATTTATCCTCCAATAATTTAATTTTTCGAAAATAATCCAATTCAAAACACTTCGATTTCATTTTGGTACGAAAATCAGAATGAAATACAGCGAAGGCAAGCACATATTCACAGAAAACGATCAACTTGGTTACTTACGACTACGATTTGTATCCTTGACTGTACGTCTTTCTCTTGCAGCGGCTCGGTGACTGATAAAGACTAAACCTAACCACGCAGTCGAACTGTAAACTGAGTTTGCATTTCCACATATGAACTCAGCTTTCTTGATGATTTAAAATTTAGAATCTTGAATATTTGTAAAAAGCAGCTAAACTAACACGTTCATGTCAAATGATACCTCAAGTTAAAAATTGCAATTGCTGGCAGCGCCAAAATCTTTGAAGCTCAACTGAGTATTCTAGAATACTGGCATCATTGCGCCATGCCGACTATTCTCTCAGTGCCGTTGCCGCTGTCGTGACTCGTGTTTTTCAACGAACTCCACTATAAAAACATTTTTCAGGAAAGCTAATAAATTATTAGTTTCTAATAATTATCAGCTTTTAAAATTTACTATTTTTAAATAAAATAATATACAACTTCACTTTTCCCACTATGATTACACGAAATGAGCAACATTCACCGTTCCACATCTGATCATCACTAGTAAAACACGTGAACTGCTGCCGGCATGGCAATTTGGCAAAAGTCAAACGTGTAACGTCGTGTACGCATCTACCCACAACCACTCTCTCCAGCTGCATCTCGTTTAATTAAGTGAACCGTACCACAATATAATACAATTGTGAACCTCACCTGAAAATATTGAAATTTTGTAGACCTTGTTTGTATAACTGAAAATACATTGCTCAATGCCTGTCGTCAGGCAATGCCCTGAAATCACAATATCAAGCAGTTTCATTCAAAAATCATAGTGAGCTGAACATTTATTAATAAAGAACTTGTAGGGCCTTAATACAAAACCGAACGCATTTGCACCTGAATAATCTCTAAGCCGAGTCGATGGAACTCGGGGCGACCCTGAAGGGAATCCGAAATTCGACTGTTAACATTGATGACATATCATTCGATTTAGAGATAGAATATCTAGTGCCTCTAGAATCCCTCTTTTCTGATTTATCTATTGTTTTAATCATATATTTAAGAATGGGGAAGGGAAAAAATGAAAAAATTTAAAAAAATAACATTAACAAAAAATTTTGGGAAAAGGCTCAGAGAGTCGCTAGATATTTGCATTACGAATTGAATGATATGTCTCGATGTTTTGGCACGCAAATGAAATAAAGAGATTTCTAAAATTACCTCTATTACCAACTAAAACTAAATTCAACTTAAATTTCTCGCAATAAACATTTTACATATATGTATGAAGTTTCGGAAAGATCGGTCAGTTAATAAATAATTTTTTTTTCGACCCAGAAGTTCCCCTTGATACAGTCATTCCAAACTTTATAGTACACGCAATGCAAGTGGTATACAAGCTAGGGCGTTATAGTTGGTACGATAACGCGCTCGAGGTATGAACGATATGTATTTGGTTATGTTTGGTAATCGGAGCGCACTTATTTGCACTGAAATTGTGGCAGCTCAAAGTAAGATAATCAGCAACAATTTACCAGTGTTGCCACATGCCACCTACGTATCTCGTCACAGTGGCATATTGTTAAATTTAAACTGTACTTAATTCGATAATGGCGAATTGAATGTACAGAAGAACATCTGAATAATTGAAAAACTACTAATACTAGATAACGGCTTCTTTTGTGGTAGTATGTACGTTAGGTATACGGCGAGTACCCCACTGCTTGTGCAGGCTATCCGAGTGTTGCTCGATTACAAATAAAGTTCGGAACCAATGTGAAAAATATAGAAGTCTAAGAAGGTCAAGAACGGGATCTAGCTCATTGTTGAAAATATTGTGCACCAATATCAGCAAAATATGATCATCGAAACTAGCACTAGTAATTTTTCAGCAACTGAAGCATGCTGAGTTAGACGGAACAATGTCAATGCATGAATTTATAAGAAAGGTCCATGCCGATAACAAAGTGAATGCTTTTATTCTAATATCAATTATTTATGCGAATAATTATTTAAATCGATTGCATTCAACCTATATGGAATATTTATTGATTGAATGCTTCATTGTTGTAATATGTGTCTGAATATGGCCGATCAATAAGGAAGAAAACATTGTCATTGATGCAGATTCGTCGGTCTCTGGGTGACTTCGGCGTGCCCATTGCGATCGTGTCCATGGTGCTCGTGGACTACTTCATCAAGTACACCTACACGGACAAGCTTACCATGCCACCGGGAATCCAGCCCAGTGACCCTTCCTTCCGAGGATGGATTATTAACCCCTTCGGCGAGCATAAACCCATCCCCATTTGGGTAATTTTCATGTGCGCTCCTGCCTCCCTGCTGATCTTCACGCTCATCTTCATCGAAGCGAACATCAGCCAGTGAGTTAAGCGGGCTTATGAAATTTTGTAGCGTCTTAAACGGCTGAAGAAAACAATATATTCTTAATTTGAGCTACGTTACTGTTGGAAAGATGAGAAATATGTGACGATCATCACCATCTAGCTCAGAAATTCTTTTCGGTGTTGTTTTTCGGGTCCGTACCATACAGTTTAAACTCGATCACTCTACACTCATGAGATAACTGATGACAAGTAATTATTCTAAGGTTTGGAATAGAAACAAGTACCTGGGAGTCAGTTTCCCTGCATCTCTATCCATTCATAGATACCTACCAAATGCGGAAGAGCATCCGTGGGCCTCAAGATTAACATTTAAAATGAGCCCTGGTGCCATGCATCGTTCAACCTTAGCATACAGTAACTCCATTCAGCCCACAGCTAAAATGCTGCAGACTATGCATGCCGTAATCCTGACCAGTGACACTTTTCAAGATAAAAGCTCGGTAAAAGCCAATACTCAAGCATGCTCTCTCATAAGCAGGCCTATTAATTCCAGCCTAGCTTCTCCTGGCCCAACCTATTCACGCAATAACCTTTCAGAATATGACCGGTTCTACTCGCTCACTTGCCTCACCTCTCTAATTTCATACAACCAATGAGGCTTGGTTAAGTTCGCTCAGGTTGATTTTTGATGGAGTAATGCTGCAAGGTGATTGGGTCAGGCCAGATGCAGTATGATCATAACATAACCTAGTAATGCCGTTGTTGAAGAATATGCCGGGTTGGCCAGTCAACAATGCTTATAATACTCTTGAGTTGTCTCCGCGAGACCTGGGGACTGGCCGTCTGACCAGATCTATCCTAATTAAGCCAATTAGGTGCAGGACATCCACCAATTTGTGAATGGGAGGCACTTGTAGTCGAAATCTATACTCCCGAATGACTTCATCTCGTCATTCTAGTGTATTCTTGAACGCATTTATACTCGGCTGCACCGCACTCATCGCCAACGATGTCATCAGCGAGATCGCTTCCAAATATCGGTGACTCAAAGCGAGAAGAAGTATTGTCGCATGGATGAGTTGCACCGCAGTTGTTTCAGTTTATAGTCGTGGCCCCTAGTGTTGGTTGTTGTTTGATATTCTAGTAAGCTTCCTGGAATCTTGTATATATATCACGAGTTTACCTGCATAAACTTCGATGAGGTAGCCACGCAAACGTCGACAACTAAGCTTCATAATCTATAATGTTCTCACAAGACTTGCCGTTTGAGCCTGGAATTATCCTCGTTGCACGGCTCTGAACACTATCAACTTAATTTGCGTCTTTCATAAAATTGGCTAACCACACAGCGTTTCAAAACTAAGTGCGGGCGTACGAGAGGGATAAACAGTGGCTTCATCGTTTCTGCAACTAGTAACTTGTAAGAGTGTCGGATCAGTAAAAGCCGTTTATTGGATATATTATTAACTTGCCCTTCAATATGCTTAGAAAATGTTAACTCCTAGATGACCTAAACACCAGAATCTTTTTCCACTGTCGATTTCTCAATCACTATTTCGTTGCAACCATGTCTTGTCATACTGTAAGCTTGCTGTTCATTGTTCCTACCAAGGTGAAGAAGTACTTCACACTTTTCAGCATTAAATCACAGCTGCCATTCATAAGCCCAGTCAACTAGGCTATCAAGATTATTTTGAATCTGTACTTTTTCCGACGCATACTTGACTTTATCATAAACTTTGGTGTCGTCAACATGCATGGAGCACACGCTTGATACTGCCTCCGACAGATCGTTTATGAACGCAATATCCTTGAATTCAATATAACCTTTGGTGTCATCAACATGCATGGAGCACACGCTTGACACTGCTTCTGACAGATCGTTTATAAACGCAACTAATAAATCAAGCCCGAGCACGCTTCCTTGTGGTACGCCGCTGAACACTGTTGCCCATTCTAACACAGCTTCATTAACTCTGACCCGTTGACGTCTGTCTAGTGTGTCTACCTACTAGTAACTAGAAGATCTCTGATCCATTCAGAAATTTCCCTCTATGCCCGAGGACTTTACTTTGCGTAATAGCCACTCGTATAGAACGATGTCAAATGCTCGTGCAAAATCGAGATACATTACTTCCAATGGTTCCTTTTCGTCAAGCAAGCGATTCTTGCTTAATCATGAGCATGCTTAAGCGGTGGCAGAGGACTCACTGCGGCTTTTATGGCTTTTAACACTAGACTTCATAGACTTTTACTGACTCAGGCGTACTTTAACACAGAAAGGACCATTAACTAAAAGGTTTAGTTGAGCAAAGCCTGGCCTCCAGCATGCGCCCTCAAAAAGTCACCATGTACGATGATATGCTGAGGTTCCATACTCGTTTTGTAAGTCCTATTTTTTTCTATTTCTCCAGACTGCTGATTTCTAAACCCGAGCGCAACTTGAAGAAAGGGTATAGTTTCCATTGGGATATCGTCGTTGTGACCATATGCAACGTTATTGCGGGTGAGAAAAAATAATTCTAAGTATATTATAGTTCCTGGTATACACTTCTTCTATCATTAGGTTGAATATTTAGAAGTGTCATTCCTTGTTAATTACTGATGCGTGTCCTCTAGTCGCATTTACTGTTGATGAGTACTATTTCATCTTGTTAATTGTGCCCCAGCGTTCCTTGGTGCTCCCTACATGACTCCCGCTGTTGTACGCACCCTGTCTCACGCGGCAGCTCTCGCCGTCCTGGATAGCAATGTGCCTCCTGGCGAGTCTCCAAAGGTTGTGGGCTATTTAGGTGAGTCGTTTTACTTGTTTGTAGTTTTCAGTTCATTCAGTAAAGCGTGATCCACACATTAAGCTTATAGTCAGTCTTGCACGTCATTCCAATTTTTACAGATGAGACTGTGCGTGTGGACTATATATATGACATTTTGCATGAAATTTTTAAGGTTTGACAAACCTTAAAGCTGTCTGACAAAAATAGTTCGTTCTGTTCTCTAGTCAGGAAGTATTTTAGAAGTTAAAAAATTTTTTTTAGAATTTATCTGATTTTTTGATAAGCACGACGACAGCACTAGTGTCATCAGTTACGAAATAAAATATTGCGGTACTATGTCGCATTAATAATGCGACATACATTGCATGTCGCATCCTTGAGATGATAGCTGCAGACCGTAATGGTAATTAGTTAGGCGTCAAGTACATTTAAAGTAGGTATAGTCTGTCTTTAGTCGGTCGGTTTATAGACGTGGTTCACTATTTTTTCACCTGTGTGAGTTAGGTCCGGGGTTTAAAGTGGTCATGATAGGTTGATGGTAGATTAGTTGCAGATTTAGATTAAAATGAGGCCAGGTGGCGGGATGAGAGTGCTGGTACACAATGATTAGTACCCCTAGTCCTCTGGCACTATATATAGTAATTAAAGACGAGTTATTTCGATGGGTATGGAAATTTTTTATGATATTAAAGATTTTGGATTTAGTTGCTCGATCGTCATGCAATTGCTTTAATTCTGTCAGGTTGGTTTCCGTAGTGGCTTACTTTAGGTGCGTATGTATAAGTTCTCGTATGGATAGGTTGGGCAAAAATCATAGAGGGTAACGGTGACAATGAATCACTGGTAAATTTCATATTAAATTTGAAAATTCTAGTTCCCATCCTTAGTTGAGAAAAGTCTCTAGTACATGAAAAAGAGAAGTCTGAACACAATCAAAATTGAAAATCTATCAGCTTACATCACTCAATCTTCCAAATTACCAGAAAGCGTTGATCCGTCGCAGTTCCGTTGAGTAGTACAACTGTCGTAAACGACCGTAATGTACGCACACGATTGCTGCCGTATTTCTAGAGGCCGTACAGCAGCTGTACCGCGCATCCCCGCTGGCGACGGTCGTTCATTCTCCATCGCCTTCGTGTCTCGCTGTTATAGATGTTTCATGGTCAGTCTGGCCGTAGGTTGTTTACTCGTACTGATCGTTTCATCGATGATGTTACTCAGAGCTCATTGCCGTACTTCTGCTGTTGGTGATCGTGGACCGTACTGCTATTGACGATGACTATGACCCTACCGCGCTAATGACCGTACCAATAATACAATTCTTGTGCAGTGTTCGAGACTTGAACCTTCATGATTACAGGCGTTCTAATCGTTGGACATCTCTTGGCTTCTCGCGTTGTCTTACGACTAAGTCACAACTGTAGCAATGAACGTTGACCGTACTAATAAGCGAAGTTACGGCCGTTACTCGTAGATTTCGGACGTTATTCGTTTTCTTGGATTTCGGACGGCGGCCATTTTTTTACCCCGACGTCCGGGTTCTGTCACCTGTGTCTGCGGAGATAGCTGCAGACCGTACTGACGTGACGGTCACATCCGTAGAACAACTGTTTGGCGCGAATTGTAGGGTCCTTATAAAGGCAGACATCTCGCACAGTCAAGCTTACCTTTCGATGTGACGCCGAATTCCTCAACTGATGGAATTTTCCTCGCGATTGGCTTGACAACGTTCAATGTAAACAACACCCGGTCCCACGGTCACGAAACAACCGCGTCCTACACACTCTATATCGCTTCCACCCATATTCCTATTCAACTCAACTTGCACACAAGCAATGTTCAATATTATTCATTGTATAAAACAAAGGCGGCATTATCTACGCTTTATTCAATAGCCTGGAAAGTTGAGGGCAAAGGCATCACCCTCGCAGGAAAGGGTTGATTGATGGGGGTAAGAAGTGCGAAAACACAATTATAAATAGTGAGGAAATGCAGGTGTATTGACAATAGAATTGTAAAAACAGAGGCACGGAAAAAGAAACGTTACAATATCCATGTGCCACGCACAAATAGTTGGGAGCCTGCTAATCCGGCAGTGTGAGAAGGTCCACATTTCTCAGCGGAACGTGTAGAAAAAACACGACGTGGCAAAGAGTGGCCAGAAAGAAGAAGCAGGGCATAAATGGAAAGGACAGTAGGAGATGAAAAAGGCGCAAGGTGCCTTTTTAATGGGAAGCTTGGGGTGATTAACACAGAGGGAATGTTAGATAGTTGATGGTTCTTTCTTTTTACATTTCGTAGCACTGATAAAGAAAAATAATATGTTCTCCATTCATATACAGGGTGTTTCAGAATTAAGTAACCCTTTTAATTTGTTAATAAATAAAAAACTAAGAACGTTATGAAGTTGAAACTTGTTTTATTTAAAAGAAGAACATTTTCATGGTAATATTGCATCATAGTTACGTCATTATCCTGTATAGCTTGCTAAATTTGTGTTTAATTATCAAGCCTTAAATTTTCATCATGATTCGCTACAGCAAAGAAGAAAGAACAAAAATTATCGCTACAGTCAGTAACGATGTCAATAACAGAAGTTCAACGTGATTACAGGATCCATTTCAAAACAAGGATCCTTCAAAAAACACATTTAAATATCTTTATCGAAAATTTGCGGATATCAAATATTAGCACTCTCGTCAGAAACACTAATGAAGGTTATGAAAGCAACGAAGAGAAGAGCCCTATTTTGTCAAAACAATTGTGGTGGGCATTTAAAAGATATTATATTTAAAAACTAGGATACAATATTACCATAAAAATGTTCTTCTTTTAAATAAAACAAGTTTCAACTTCATAACGTTCTTAGTTTTTTATTTATTAACAAATTAAAAGGGTTACTTAATTCTGAAACACCCTGTACATCTGTATCTTTTAATACGATTTTACTTTTTTTAGTCTGATGATGGTGTTGGGTGAATCGCTCGAGACTCAGTATTTGGGATCGAAGAGTCAATTCTCGGGTTTATATTGGGTCTCTCATCTTGTTTTTAACGTGAGTCACTCTCGTTAGTTTCGTTAGTCTGATCTCGGGTTTTGAACAAACTGCTCTAGGGCTTGTTTATTCAATAACTGACGACCAGGTGCAGATTACCCGTTTAATATGCGGTTGTTGTGTATGGGGGCTCAGAGTTACGTGTACTATGGTGTGGAACCTAGTACGAGTATTTTGGAACGGGCATTTGGGAAAACGGGTGTTGTCTAGCTTCGCCGTCTAGAGAGAATCCGAATTGAGTATATAGCTGGGTGTCCTATGTTTTAATGCTTGACTATGTGTTACGCGCTTGTTGACAGAGGCCTGTTTTTATAGCTGGGATGTCGCAAAGTTTCTGAAGATATGAAGTCGGACCAGAGTGTTTTTGTTTGTTTGTATAATTTGTCTTATCCTTAACTAATTCATTGTTTTTATTATGATCAATTCCATGAAAAATGAAATTATTTACTGAAGTGAAACAATGCTCACCTATCTTTAATTTATGTTAAGAGGTTTACACTTCACAGTAATATTTTACATGTCATTACTAATTTATTATTTATTCTGGAATAATTTCAAGTAATTTCTTCAATTTCTGAAAAAATGAAGGCGAAATTTATTATATTATTATATATATGAGTTATCACCAATTTGATGTATATTGGTGCACAAATTATCCACAGAAAATTAAAAGCCCCTTCAGATTCTAATTCTATGATTGATGCATGGCTACCAACTGACTATTTTTTATATTTTAGAAAGCACATGTCGTATGGACTGTAAACTTCGAATGAAAATGCACTATATAATTTTTTAATTCGTGTATAATAAACCTGATGACTTTCAACTGTTTTAGAACGCCAAATTACTTCAAATTCCAATCTTCTTAGTTGTTTATTTGGATCCCATTTTTCATGGGTGGTTGTGAACTCGTGATTGTCAATTATATTGTTGATAGTTTAAATATCTTGGTTGGAACTTCTCCAAACTCCATCGGGTGCTGGAAACCTGCAAAAAAATAATTTATTTTAGTATCTTAAATTCAAGTTAAATTTTGATAAGTGTATTAGTGCCGAAAAAACAAAATTAGATTATAATTATATAATTAGATGTTTTTCCTGATTTTAACACATGGTTTTCGATTTTTAAAAGTATTTAAAAGGAATAAATGCTTTATTTCGCCCTGAAAAAGTATTTTCAATTGAAATTTGCACACAAATTTGAAAAAATATACTTTATTCTGGATAGGAAAGGGTAACGAGATAAACAAACTGATCCCATATTTAGCTGCTGACATCATAAATATGGGGTCAGCAGCTGAAAATTAAGGGTACTTTTCCAGGGGCCGTATTATCAAAACTTCGTAAGTACGCAAAATCGACTTACGAGTGGCGTTGCTATGACAACGTAATACCTACTATCGGTGGTATTATAAAAAAATTTGCGCGGGAAAAAATTTAGGCTTTTAGCTAAGACTTGCGTACGAAAGTTTTGATAATGCCAAAATTAGGGTGTATTTACGTACCACAGAACTTCTTTGTCGTAAGTACAAAAAGTTACGAAGTTTTGATAATCCGGCCCCTGGGCAGTTAACTAAACGTGGTGGAAAATTGTAGACTTAAAAGTAGCAGCATCGATATTATTAAATAACTAAAATTTTCAAATAAATTAATGAAAAAAGTGACAGTAGGTTAGAAAGTGAAGGGAGTAAATCGCAATAAAATACAAGTGAAAGTAGATGAGGGGGGTGAGGTTTATCAGAAATCCATTCGGGTGTGACCAGAAACCGGACGTAAGCGTAAATTGCAATTTTTATATAAACTAACTACTTTTTCAAACGACATAGCAATTCGCGTTTTTCTTCTTACATCTTCTTACTTAACTTAACTTCACTATTATACCTGAAGGATGCCCTCTAAACAGAAGTACGAATAAATGTTTAATAAATGTTGAGAGGTTAAACCTACCTGCTATTTCATCTCGTACTGGTACTTGACATTTTTCCCACAGAACAACGAGTCAGCGGCGTACTAGTGGCTGTGCTGGTTGGGCTGTCAATCTTCCTGTCGCCTCTCTTAAATTTGATTCCGAACTCTGTGCTGTTCGGTGTCTTCCTATATATGGGAGCCGTAGGCGCCGTTGGCATCCAGTTCCTGGAGCGCGTTATTCATTTCTTCATTCCGGTCAAACATCACTATAATGTGCCCTACGTTAAAGAGGTGAGAATATGGAAGGTTGTTTCTCTGTGCCTCAGGTTGAGGTGATTAAGCTGTGGTTGTGGGCTCGACTATCATACTAGGGTATGAAGAGACTTGCGGACTATCATCCTAGCTAGTCTATACGGACCTATCATTAATAGGTTATGATGAGACTTGCGTCGAAGAATCAAGGATGCAGTTATGGGCTGAAAATATGTTGATACTTGATGGTATAACATAGCCTTACATGGAGTATGATGACGATGAGTTTGAAACTGAGATGACCGAATATAAGAAAAACTGAGGAAATATCATCAGGTTTCTTATCTGACCAGTTAATGTTTGTAAAAATGTGTTACCTTCAAGTGGATGATAAATGTGAGTTGTATGTTAATGATGAGTCTGAAATAATTAAACCACCATGCAGCATATCTCAAGAGAGTTCATATATAACTAATGACATGGAAGGTAAAATAAAATTCTAATCAACACACTTATGTTTACCGTAAATGTAACGGTCTATTAATTTTTCTCATAAATCTCCCAAAAACAGGTGCCCACTTGGAAAATGCACCTATACACGCTGGTGCAGATCGCTGTGATGGTGGTGCTGTGGGTCGTGAAGGGGTCAAAGGTTTCTATCTGCTTTCCTTTTATCCTTCTCTGCCTCATTCCCATCAGATTCTTCGTCTTTCCCCGAATTTTCTCTTCTAAAGAACTTCAAGCTGTGAGTTGATCTAATATTATTGATATGTTACTTTAGGCTCATTTTTCAATGACGCTGTTCGATTGCAATGCCTTGCGATGGATTTTTCCTCATCCGTTTTGATGCAAATCTACCGATTTCAAACCTCCAACGATTCAAATCTTTTCTTACATAACTCAGCAGTAACTTAAAATAAATATTCAATAACAATATTCACCATATTCATGATAATATTGTGAGCTTTTGATCACGAATCCTGCTGAAATTTCGATAGCTTTGATGTTAAACGTAATATTTTACACAATTTCCCCTATTGTGCAAAAATATCTATTCTTGTCTCCTTTTCAAGTTCATGGAAATATTCCATGCATTCTTATCGTAATTTTTTTTAATCGTCAGAACTCAACTGTACCCCAGATGGCAGAATTTTCTTATTGAAACACTTACGAATAATGACCAGAGAATGCATTATATTCCAATTTGCTAGGAATCAAAACTCTTCAGATGACGTTAATAGATCAAAAGCAGGTATCATCAAGGATTTATAATATTTTTAACGACGTTTCGAATGTATCAACATCCGTTTTCAAGTTAATAGAAGCATTGATGAATGAAATTATGGTGGACATAAGTACACAATACATGTAAATAGGATACAACAAGGAGATTTTAAACGGAAAATGACTGAAAACTATCTCAAAGTTCAGAAAATTTTAGTAGTTTGAAAACGGATAGCTGGATTTGGCCATCCACCGTCGGTCGGTTAATATACTGACGCCACTGCACAATGATGATGCTGGTGGGTTCCTCCAGCACTGCATGAACTTGAAGACGATGCTGGTGGGTTCCTCCAGCGCAGTGTGAGCGACGGTCTTGTGAGCTTGTCTCAAGGGTTCCCCTGTCCTCCAGACTGTAGGTGCATGGCAGCTGAGACGGTTTCAATGTCGTGGTTGTTAGTCCAATAACTTCAATGTAGTCTAAATTATGAAAAAAATTATCGATGTATTCGACTGGCTTGGTGATACCTTTGACAACAATGCCAAGTTCCTGACTATCCGGAATAATGTACCTTGCAAAAAATGCGAGAGTTCTCCAAGAAGCCTATGTAATCTGTAAATTTTACTGCAATGAAGGGTGTAGAAGGGTAACTACCATGACATTGAGACCGTCTCACCTGTCACCTACAGTCTGGAGGACAGGGGAGCCCCTTGAGACAAGCTCAAAAGACCGTCGCTCGCACGGTGCTGGAGGAACCCACCGGCATCATCATTGTGCAGCTATGGCGCCAGTATTAACCGACCGACAATGGCTGGCCAAATCCAGCTATCCGTTTTCAAACTACCAAAATTGTCTTAACTTCGAGATAGTTTTCAGAGTCATTTTCCGCTTAAAGTTTCCTTGTTGTATCCTATTTACATGTATTGTGAACTTATGTCCACCTAAATTTCATTCTTCAATGCTTCTATTAACTTGAAAATATATCTTGATACATTCGAAACGTCGTTAAATATATCATAAATCTTTGCTGAGACCTGCTTTTTGGTCTGTCAACGTCATATGAGAATATTTGATTCCTTGAAAATTAGAATATAATACATTCTCTGGTCATTATTCGTACGTGTTTCAATATATTCGTACGTTTCAATACAATGAACAAATATGCTGCTAAACATTATCTGCAGTATATACCAAAAACATTCAATTATGAAGAAAAATTTATCTTTGACGTGTTATTTTTGCGCAAATTTGTTATTTTTGATCGCGTGATTGCAGCTGGACGGCGTTGCACCCCCACCAAGCGACGGCGACGAGCCTGACTTTTATGAGGAGGCGCACAACATTCGCTCCCCCAGCGTCTACGAAGACGATGAGGGTGGCAAAGACCTGCTCTACAAAGAGAGCTGCAGGCTCTGAGAGCGCAAAATTCCGCCTTCCGAGTATTCTGCACACTCGTTGAGCTTACACGGTTGTCAGTTCGTCGTCATCTTCTTGTTCTGTCATCCGTCGATTTTCAGTTACCTCACGGCTCCACACTCTACTATTGAGCCGTAACACTGCATCTATAACGTGAAAATTTAACTACTTTTCCCCGGGCAAAAATCTCGAAACACCTTTTTATCAACAACAACAAAAAAATAATAATAAGAATCCAAGAATATATTGGAAAATATTTCTATATTATTTTTTGAGGCTTAGTAAATCAGTCCAGCGGAACCACGCCATACTGTGGTCGTCGTCACTTACGGCCAAACTGCCTTACAAACGTCTTCACTTACGACCAAACTGCCTTACAAACGTCTTCACTTACGACCAAACTGCCTTACAAACGTCTTCACTTACGACCAAACTGCCTTACATTAAACGTCTTCACTTACGATCAAACTGCCATACAAACGTCTTCACTTACGACCAAACTGCCTCACGAAGGTTTTCACTTACGACCAAAATGCCTTACGGAGTGTCTCATCAGAGAAAAAAAATTGGTATCTGCTGTACGATCGTGCTTAGCTGTATGACTCTGAGCTCTGGTAAAATGCAGTGGATCTACAAAAAATGGGTCGGATCTTTGACTTGGCCAAAGCCAAAATGAAAATTATCGAAAGACGGATGGTTGCTAACGTTGAGTTAACTGAGAATTGGTTGTTTATTTCCTACTTAAATTAATTTATTTAATTTAGTGATGCATTGAAGTTTGGACGCAGTTATATTTCTTTTATTCAAGAATTGTTTGAATAATCCAGCCCGCAGAAAAATTGCTGGTATTGACGTTACTAGAAGAAATCATATTTCCCGCAACAATCGTAGGGATATTTGTTACTCAGTGACTCAATCAATTACTCAATCTTAATTCACCCATATTGATTCGGCGTCGTTCCTGTAGTCCAAGATGAACCACAACGCAGGAACAAGAGTAATTTTTTACTCATTATTTATGACAAAAAAATCATAGTTCCGCTGCAATTTATCCCAATCGCCTAAATTCATCCTAATGTCCCTAGGCATTCTTGATCTCAAAGTTAAGTATGCGAGTAGCTTACATCCCTCATAAGCTATCTTGGTCGCACTATAGGCATTCTGTCGTCTTCAGTAGGTCTTCTGATTAAAAATGTTGCCTGACTAATTTAGAGTCTTTCGTGCTGATACACATCATTATTCGAAGAAATGTCTTCGATTTAATGAATGGTTTTTGACAAACGGATAAGCAAGTTATTTCATTTTAATATGACTAAGTACGTATATATATTTAAGAGATTCATTAATCATATCCGCTATGCGTTGCCTTGGGGAGTAGTCAGTTCGTATGAGTTGTCTTCTTGAAAAGCAAAATTCAGTAATAATATAATGATTTGGGTGAGTAAATTAAAAATTAGCTTCCTAATGAAAATTATCCCGCGATTGTCCTGTTATACATAGCGTGCTTCTGTTTATGTCTTGTACCTTTTGTTTTGAATTATTATCCTTTATTTGTTTCCTGTTCCCCATCTCACTTGAAGCTCTATGTCCCTTCAGCTATCATCAAACTAATTACAGTATTCAATTTTCATCTGATTCGATCCATTCACTTGAATCGCATGTCTTTTTTGGTTTTAAAAACTCGCGCTTATTCATAAAGGATCACTCTGCTAAGCTACACAAATGAAAGCGTTCTCGAGTGGCATAGGTTAACGCGATGAAGACCTAAATCCTGTTTACTGTGTTTTTTCCAAATGCATCTTCCCCCAATTTTGCATCTTTAGTTGCATGTTTGCCGACGTAATTCATTCGGATTGAACGTGTCCCGCGAGAAATCTCTTGGAGACACACTTTTGAACTATTTTATTTGCTTAATTTGAACTGGTCAACCATTGTACCAACCTGATTCATATGCTGCTAATAAGTTGTAACAACGACTGCATGTTGCCAAGTCTCAATCTATCGTACGCTAAGTATCGCAATAAACTTAATGAAATAATTAGATCGGCCGCCTTATCAATTTTCTTAATCTCGGGACATCAATCTTTTATTCTAGATTATAATTTAGTTCTCGTCTTAGTTATTGATATATAAGATATTTTAGGTATGGTTACGCATATATGAGAGAATTAATGAAAATATAATATAATTAATATATAATAAAATTGATGTATTCTACTTCAATCCATGAATTTCAGTTATAGCTATGTATCATTTCAAATGTTAGGCTGTTCTACTATTTACTTTCGTTCTTTCTGTTATGCTGCGGTAATTCACGTAATGTAATTCATGCTTGAAAAAAATATTCTCCGAATGGTGTTTGGTATTTGTACTTCTCCCTTCAATTCACGGCAGCTTCGTGTAGAGGCTGCTGCTCGGAGGCGAAAGTAAAAAATTATCTCAACCTTTCGAAATCTTTCATAAATAAGCGCAGCAAAGGTTTTCTCCATTGTAGACCAGTTATTTTTGAGTTGTTTCTAAAGAGTGGGAGCTTGCTGGTTGTGGAGGCCATGCCGTTGTTTGAACATATTGTTTGTGCAAATGGCATTTACTATTCAATGAGCCAAATTAACCGTCGTGAGCACTTAGACTGGTAGCGCTAATTCATAAGTATAGTACTTTGCTGAGCTCATCGCATTTTAGTCGATTCTCGGATAGGATACAAGTCTGATTTTTTCCTTGGATGGAATACGAGTCTGAACAGCTATTTAGTTGTTGCCCGTGTGCAGTGTCAAAAAGTTTAAAAAAAATGCGTACAAAGTTATTGCGGAGATGAGTTTTGTTTATTTTTTCTATGCGAGCAAGCGACATCAATTTTTTTTAACCAATTAGAATATCAGGCATTTCACAGGTAGCTTTATTTACGTAGATATTTTTGGCCGAGAAAAAGTATCCTTTACAAGCAAGCTTATTACTCAACAAATTTACATCTAACTAAATAGACCGGTAAAATCTTACAGGTCATATTATATAGTAAAGTATAGTAACTTCGACGTTGAAGAATAGGCATGGTTAGGCCTTTCGCCGATTCTTGTACTTTCCGTGACTTGTTCGCTGATCTAAAAACTGGCCTTTTGACCAGACCTTTCCCCCTGACGGTGATTTGAAATCATTACTAAACTTACATTTGTTCTGGAGGGTAATAGGCATTTCGAGGCTAAACGTAAGCTCCTGCATGGCCTCGTCTCGTCTGTTCTTGAACGCCTTCAAAATCGGAGCATCAGCAATATACTCAGGAAGACTGTTCTACATGTCGGTGACTAGAAGCGAGAAGAAGAGTTGTCGCGTGGATGAGTTGCGCCGCAGTTTTTTTACCTTATTGTCGTGGCCCCTGATGTTGGTTCTTGTTTCAAATTTTAGGAATACTACTGGGACCTGGTATAAACCAAAAGTCAGTGAGGTCGCCGCGCAAACGTCGAAAACAGAGACTTGGAAGCTTCATAATTTCTAATTTTTCTTCATAAGACTTGCCCTTTAATCCTGGAACTATCCTTGCCGCACGTCTTTGAAAAATCTCGACTAAATTTTTTGTCCGTCTCAAGTTTAGGTGAATTCGTAGGAGCCTGAACATCTAGGAACTCGAATGAGCGCCTGCATGATTATCCCAAGCAGTTTGGTGGCTTTTTAATTTCCGTTCCACTACGCCTAGAAATTTTCAGCTCCTTGTCGAAATAAACTCCCTGACCTTATTCCACTGTCGACTTTTTAATCATTACTCCCTAGCAGAGCTAGGCAGCGCTACTTTGAAATGTAGCGGCCGCTACCGCTACCGCTACATGCTCTAAATGTAGCGGGTGCTACCGCTACCGCTACAAATGTTTATATGTAGCGCCGCTACCGCTACTGAAAATGTAGCGGCCGCTACATGTAGCGCGCTACTGTCCACCTCTGGTAACAACTAACATGTTGACACTAGTAACAGGCTGAGGTTGACAACATTACACCGAAATCTTGCGTACAGTTTTATTCTGTAATAAATATTATGTATGTATCATGCTGGTTTTTAAATAATATTTAATACTATTAAGTAAAATCTAAAGGCTTTATCTATAAATGTAGCGGTAGCGCCGTAGCGGCAAAACCTCATATCGCTACTTAAATATGTAGCGGGCGCCTTCGCTACCGCTACAATTGCTTAAATGTTGCGCCGCTATCGCTCCTGAAAATGTAGCGGCCGCTAGTAGTGGCCGTTACATGTAGCGCGCTACTGCCCACCTCTGTTCACTAGTAGCAACCATGTCTTCTCATGCTGTAAGCTTGCTGTTCATTGTTCTTCCCGATGTGAAGTACTCATCACTTGCTAGCTCAAAATTGTTTGGAGTGAGATAATGTTTAAGCGTGATGCACAGACGAGAACAAGGAAGAAGTTTATTATGGCACTTAAACAGGGACACTCCTAAATTAAATATAAATAAATAGGAAGACTATTTAATATTATGTCACTTTTATATGGAAATAGCTGTCAACAGCATGGCGGGCGTGAGAGAGGACGCTTGCTCTATTTAAATTCCCGGCGATGTCGCCTGACGGCTCCAGGTAAAGTTTGCATTACATTCTTAGACGATCCTGAATTGCATATTCATATTTGCCGAATACCAGAACTTTGAATTATTGTACGACTATCGGTTATAAATAATTATTAAACTGGCCCTGAATAACTGGCTTAAACTTGCTCATCACTATTGTCTTAAAATTCATCACTATTGTGTTCGTTGTTGAAATTTCGATAGGGTTAACGAGTAAGAATTGGACGTAATTAAGGTATCTGATGGTTTAAATATAATGTCTTATTTGGATGATAACCTCTGGAACCACTATACATTTTAGTGATGCACAAACATGGTCCATAACTCATCACATGATCGCACTGTACGGCACAACAAAACTTTTATAACTTTGGATCAATGTTACACTTAGGCGCTAATCTTACCTCAGCTGGCAGCGTATAAATTTATTGAAATTTTATTTATCTTTTCGAACTTATCAGTGTCCATAATTTTCATGGAGATTCGATAAACGCGATAGTCGGAAAATGCATCTAATGGGCTTTTTCACTAAATAGTATATTTTATTAGCATTTTTTCATCACGGTAGAAATGCCGTGCTACAATTCATTTAAAGCACATGTTTTATTTGTTCTGAATGTTGACTAACAAAAATTAAGGATTCGGAAAATTTCCAAGTAATTTTATAAGTAAAATATCATAATGGTTTATATCCGGATATTTTGATTGGTTTAGTAGCTTGCTCAATATTGATTCAACCTGAAAAATTTGTTCGTAATTTCTTATTTTTTGCATCGGTGATCGTTGCCTCCTTCCTATAGAGTATAGATTGAGCTCAACTTTGCTCCGAATCTTTTTCATGAAAGTATGGTTAATTTAGTGTTTTCATAGCTCGCATGTACACGGTGCCGGTGGACTTGCGATTTAAGTAAACAAGAGATGTAAATATGTGAAAAGGTTTTTTCGTAAAAATATTTAGGCTGGTCAGTCTATTTCATCGAAAAAATAACAATGATTGAGCTCAACCAAGCGAAACAATTAACATCTTTTGTAATTATTGAGACCCATTTACCATTGCATTGCAACAAATTAGTACTCCTGAGATATTTTTTAATGACGCGCTCAAAGAAATTTAATTTCAGGGGTAACATGTTTAGAATATCGCCTCGTGAAATAATTGATTGTGGTATCACCTCAGCATAGGAGCTGTGGAGCACGATCGAAAATCAGCCGAAAGTCTTTCAGTCGTCTTCATTTTAATTGAATGTTTTTGAATTTCCGCTGAGAAAAAGATTTGCACAATTTAAATTTTTCATGACTTCTAAATCAATGGATTCTGAATCTGGCTTCGCCAGCTACGATGATTACCGCTGGCTTGAAGAAAAGTTGACATTAAGCTTGCACTGGAATTTAAAATGCATATTAATCCAAGGTAAAGAATGCCTTTAAATTTATCGGTATGAGCTTTCAAATTGCAACCTGTGTCGGGTGTAGTATACTGTAAAATTTTTGGGCCTACGACATTCCCAATTTCATCAATCCCAAATTGAGAAAAGGAGCGATACTGCGAGATACTCTCAATTACTCATATATAAAATATAAGTAATGTCCAGATCTGTACCAAACAACAAATAAATCCTCTATAGTCTATACCATCCACATTCTCGCGAATCTCTGTGGGTTTAACTGCAATGTTCAAAAATTGTCTGTGTGACTATAAATAATTGTGGCAAGCACCCTCTTTAAGAACCGAAATTGAAAATGGAAGAATTGGAACTTAATGAAAATTAAGATAAGCATGTTCAATTATTCATACAAAATATTTTCTTTCTTCCTTGACTTATCAAAAATTAGCATTGAGTCTTGCGAGAGTACGGGTAAAAATAATTCATTCAAAATTAGCAGCGAGTCTTGCGATAAAACGGCTAAAAAATTATTCATTCAAAACCTATTATTGAGCTCGTCGATGATCAAATCGTAATCGATCCGGAAATCATTATCATTTTATCGAAGTTTATACTATACGCAAATGCGACATCATTTTAGTTGCGAAAGCTTGTGCGTCCAGGAACAAGGTAGAGGAAATTCTGGCCATTGATTCAATGCGGTACGCTTCGCTAGGTTAATTAACGGTCCCGAGACGTTGTAGTCCAACGTTTTTTTTTTGAGTGATTTTTGGTGTCTAAAACTTGGGAAAATATTATACGCTTGGTTTCAATGAAGGGGTTCATTTCATTCAGGTTCCGTTACATGGAAGCTAAAATAGAAAACGTGTAATGAATTAATCAATGGAATTTCTCGAATAAATCATAAGCGCAAATCAAGTTGATATGGGAACAAAAAAAAAAATTGTTGTGGCTGAGATGATATTATTAACATTATAAATACTGCATTGTGTAGCATGATATCAATTGATCGAACAATTAACCAAACGATTTCGTAGATTTAATGAATATTTGATTGAGACTTGACCCATATAAACGCCAATTTCCTTTGACCAGGGGCCATACTTTCAAAACTCGCTAAGTGAACGTCAGTACTTACGCTCTATTTTCTTGTCTATGATTGGTGGATTTTGCTTGAAAGGCCATCAATGATTGGCTGATGAACTTACGATCTCTTAACTTTTTTGAAAGTATGGGCCCAGCTGCATAACGAAGGCTACAACACCCTATACCATCTACTTCGGTCTACCGGTCTACAATCTACATCTATTCCACCAATTCTCTTGGATCCAGTGTCATCGCTGCTTTCAGTTTCAGTTGCATGGTTTTCATGGCTGTAATTTAATTATTGTGGCATTGCTGCTATTAAATAATGTTACATTCCGTTCATGACTGTAATTGACGAAAATAATCGGTCGCATGTGATGCATATAGTTTATTTGTACGAGTGAAACATTATTTTTTTTGCCATCTTCAACGAGCTGTCACTTGAACCGACAAGCACTTGTTATAAATGAACAATTATTTACTTATGAGCCTTTAGGGCTGGTTCAGAAGTGTCCGTTACTGTTCTTTTGGAATTTGATAATAAGTGAAATGTATTTTAAGCACCAAGCAATGACTGACCGAAATCTGCATCCGACTTCCATTTGCAAATAATGTAAAAGAAATGTTCTTTCCGTGTTTCCTTGTGTTTTCTTTTAGCCTGCAAAAAAGTATTAATTTGCATAGATTATTATACTATATTATATTATATTATATTTTGTTATATTATAATATATTATATTATATTATATTATATTATATTATATTATATTATATTATATTATATTNCGATGTACGGGATAACTGCGCGTCCCGATGTACGGGATAACTGCGCGTCCCGATGTACGGGATAACTGCGCGTCCCGATGTACGGGATAACTGCGCGTCCCGATGTACGGGATAACTGCGCGTCCCGATGTACGGGATAACTGCGCGTCCCGATGTACGGGATAACTGCGCGTCCCGATGTACGGGATAACTGCGCGTCCCGATGTACGGGATAACTGCGCGTCCCGATGTACGGGATAACTGCGCGTCCCGATGTACGGGATAACTGCGCGTCCCGATGTACGGGATAACTGCGCGTCCCGATGTACGGGATAACTGCGCGTCCCGATGTACGGGATAACTGCGCGTCCCGATGTACGGGATAACTGCGCGTCCCGGTGTACGGGATAACTGCGCGTCCCGATGTACGGGATAACTGCGCGTCCCGATGTACGGGATAACTGCGCGTCCCGGTGTACGGGATAACTGCGCGTCCCGGTGTACGGGATAACTGCGCGTCCCGGTGTACGGGATAACTGCGCGTCCCGGTGTACGGGATAATTGCTTAGCCCGTTAATCAGGATGCGAAACATTAGTCTCGTTTCGAAAATGGTTCAACTTCTTTGACAGTGAGCTAAAATAGATTCTGTTTATGTTCACGAATTTGAAATAGAAAATTAATAATACTGTAATCTACCTGTGAAACTGAAACAGATAGATAGCAATCACTTCGTTGACTAAAACTGTTTTGTAATTACTGTTGACTATAATATGAGTTGAGTTTCTCCTGTTCCTTAACGAATCAAAGTAGTTCATTTTAAAAATCACAAGTTTAAACCTTAGTTGAAATAGAACAAACTGTCGGCTACCTTTGTTCATTCATAGAGACATCAGTTTTCATTTATATGATAACAATGTTCAAGAACACAGTTCTGATCGCTGAATAACTTTACAATAATTCATCTGTGGATTATTATTTTCAAAGCATTGATGAAATATTTGAACATAACCCCTCGCCAGTTTAATTGACGTCAATACCTCCGATGTTAATTCAGGTAATGGTCAGGGCTATTATGATGTGGCCTTAATTTATTTCCAACAACAAGAATTCTACGAACAGGCTAAAACCAGGAGTTTTAAAGAAAAATTGCTTGAAATATTTTCAAGAGTTGAATTGGAGACAAAATTTTTTGTTAATTAAATAATTTTGACTTGTAAAAAGTGTTTAATGATGAGCCTTTCTAAGCAGTTGGATACGAGATAATAGCTCATACAACTCCTCAGAATATATATACGTAAGCTATAACGTGCTCTATTTGAATTTGTGTAAGAATATGATCATTTCTGATAAAGCAATCTAAGATAATATTGTGAATTACTGCTATAAATTATTACATATAAAAATACATATAAAATTTTTCGAAGCCCCGTCCGTAGTTAACGTTGTAGTCAAAGTTTTTATCGCCTGCTGGCACCTCGCAGTGGTGAAGGATGCAAGGCTGAGTTCCGAGTGTGGTTGTTCACAGTAAATGCCACACTAAACGGCATACTATAGAGGCGCGGCTCTCGCCTCCCAAGAAAGGCTATCTCGCTCATCCACACACACGGTAAAGCTTTACATCACACTCCACTGTGTCTGCAACAATCAGGCACTTCCTCTTTCATGGTTTAGCAGAATCTGAGTCTATCAATTCCTCACCATCATCAGCTCCCATCATCTTTGTTACTAGGTACTGGAATTGACACATAAACCTCATATTGCTTTAAACTTGTTATTGTTAAATCGTGTGCCGATAATTAATACAAGCACTTGGGCTGCGTTTAAAGTCGGAAGCGATAGTCAGTGCGTGATTAAGCATCCACCAGCTCTTTCGACGATCAAACTATTGCTCTGTCACTTCGTCCGATTCTGGTCTGCTGAAAATTTTCAGGTACGGGATGGTCATATGCTGAAGTAATTAAGACTAAACACCTAACAGGAACCGTTGTTTTGTGATGAATGCTTTAACATTAACATCAGACATTGTTCTGGGATCCGCCGCATTAGAATAAATTACTTTGTAAAAAAATTAAATCAATATAAATATTGTTCTTGATGATGATTATTAAAAATATCCAGGTCATAAGTGTTCAAACCCTATAAATGGCTAATCTAATCTAAGGAATTTTATAAGCTTGGAATACGAGCTCACAGAGATTGGATACGTAAGCTTATATTTGTACTCTTCACTTAATTATTAGAATCGAATTTTTTCCAATGTGAATATTGCAAATCGTGGCAGAATTTCCGTATGCGAGACAGGATTTCCGTTCATTGTTGTGGCGCTTGCGTGATGGTTTTGTTGGGGCAACCTTCAAGCGAGTTGGGTGGACGAACTTTTGTTTGCCTTGATTTTTTCTATTTACTCTATTTTTATGCTCTAATAAATTAAAATTTATATTTGAATAAGAATTTAAGGTGATTGTAGCTAGGCCAATATACCAATTATTTTTAACTTGAAATTTCCATATAATAAGCAATTAAATGCTAACAAACCTTATGTTGGTGTTAAAAACTAATCGTTTGAATTACAATCTTCTTGCTAAACGTTATTGTAGTTAGCTTAAAAATCGCTAAAATGATGAGTATGTTGAGTATTACTTATTTATTATAGCACCGTATACTTTACCGGCGTTGACCATTCCTGATCCAGTGATCACAAAACACAATTTTGAAGATGATGAAATAGCTGTAATCAAAAGCAAGTCAGCCATGACCGATGTTCACTTGTCGCAGCAGGTTATTACTTTTAAAGTAAACTTAACATCGGTGAATCGAGTTGCCCAATACATAGGAGATCCACCATATTTATTGCCAAATACAGTAGGAAATCCACAAAAAAAATTTCAAAGTTTAGGGTCTAACCCTCCCCCTCAGATAAAGGTTAATTTTGATGAATTTCGATTGTCAAAAATGAGGCCATTCAGATGATATATAGGGGTGCGTCAAGAGCACCAAAGTTTTAGTATTATTTGCTTGCATGAAACGCGTCAAAATTGTTAAATAACCAACTTTGAGACCTGATAAGTCAATCATTGCCGTAGAGAGAAGCTGTTATTATACATTGTTGCTTCTTGTAGTGTACTAACTACATTATGAAAGATTAGTGATTGCCAAACTTTTCTTTCAGTAATTACGGTGATCAAAAATTAGCAAGACAGCAATTGTAGATATTGTCATGCCTTCAGGAGAATTGACCACTGTCACCAGTCATTTTTGCTAACTCAAATTTACTTATTAGATAGCAGTACTGTTTTTAGACTGAATGCAACTGCAGAATCTATCAAAGCTAACTGCCTAAGTAAATGATTAGTTCTCTGCATGCATGTGATAGCACGCTTCTGCTTATCTGTCGAAACTGGTGTAGTTAACAGGTTACCAGTATTGTTATATTCACTGGCTAATGACTGAATCAGAATACTACAATTTCCAAACTTTTGTGATTTTTCAAAGCATCAGCACAATACGTTTATGACCAGATGCAGTCATGGCATTGTCGTGTTGTATGTATGTGTTCCGCCGCATGCATTGCTGGCATTACCAGCAAGTTCAGTGGTGCTGGTCCCCTTCTTGATAAAAAAATATATACCGAAGCCTGCTTTAGTTGCAGACATCACAATATAGAAATATCCGTTGTGTAAATAAATCCTACGAATTACAGGAGGCTTGTGCATTTTGATCATGTCCACGAACTGAAAGTCAATATTAAGCAATCGTAATAAATTCTTCAAGTCATTTTAAGTCAAGTCAAAGACATTTTAATTTTACATGTCTGCATTTTGGAACTCGTAAAAAGCAGTGGCAGCATCACATAGACCTTTTGATCTTTTCTTAGAATTTTCCAAAGAACTACAGATATTTTATGAAATAAATCATCATGGATCGTTCACATATATTTTTATTTTCGTGGATATACCTTCAGTGCGTTAGCGAGTGTTTGCACGCTAAAATATCCGACAAAGGCCAGCACTCGCACTCACACCTTCAAACACGCTCCGCCATTGATTATATCCGATAATAAATGCTCACATTGACCTCGATACCAAATTAAATATAAATTTTTTAAAATGTAATCGGTGTTCTGCGTTCAGATCTCATTATTGGCTGCGTGGTTGCATCGCTCACGCGTGGATGCTCGTTGCGCTTGCCACGGAAACCAATTCAAGTCCTGTGAACTTCTTGCTTGCTATCGTGTGTTATTATTATAATTGAAGTTATTCGCTAACCTCGTGTAGAAGTTAATTCGTATCACACACGCGTGGCAAAATTTCCAGAAAATAATATCATGGCTAGAGTCAAATACTATTTTTAATTCGCCAAATCGAGTATGAGCTCAGTCATAGTAACGTGGGTAAAACTTTTGTACTTAGTTTCACCCAAGGTTTAACGACTTAGTCTGTGCCTTACTAAAACTTAATCAAATAAATCATTAGAATTCTACATAGAATTTTTAAGAAATTCCGAAACCACAACTAATATGGCCAATTCTTCTCGCTTCGAAGCACCGACATGTGGAACAGCCTCCCTGATTACATCGTTGACGCTCCAAGTATAAACGCGTTCAAGAACAGACTAGATAAAGCTATGGAAAAATATATGTTCAGATTTGAAATGCCACCATATCGAACCCGGTGAAAGTCGAGTAGCTATTTCAAACTAACGTCAGTCTTGAAAATATCCGGTCAAGTGACAAGATTTTAGATCTTCTGTGAGCAAGGCACGAAAAGTTCAATTGGTTCGGCGACAGGCCACATCAGGCCTACTCTCTAGCGCCGACATCACTATGTTATTTTATGTACGTAATGTAGTTTGTAGTCAGGTAAACCAGAGCACTGAAAATCACTTCTTTTTTACATTTAATCATGTTCAAAATACGATTCATACCTATTTAATCACTCATATAATGTTTTTATAATTTAATTCTAGTATTTCGACATGAAGAACTCTAATCTATTTTTCCATCGTGATTATTCTTGGTACAAAAAGATATATTCCATTGATAAATCGTGTTCTATTTGTAATTACCTGAAGCTTTCAATCGCTCGGGTGAAATCTCGAGTTCAGAATTTTTTGTCGATGAAACCGGTTCTTAATTCTGGTTCTGGGGACCTGACTCCAGGCAGCGATCCCTAAATGTCAGCCGCTGATTTATTGCGGCCTGGTCGAGAAGGGGGATCCCCTCCTTGTCTTCTTAACCGCAGATGCTCATAAAGCTTCTTCTTGAACTACGCCGAATGAAAAGTTCAAAGTTTAACCCTAAGCAAAAGATGTGTGGGAGTTGACAGTAAAAGACGCGCTGGAACTCATGGAAAATTTAGGCATTTACTGTAATTGTTCAGATGAGTCTTATTCGAAGAGAAAGCCTATATGAGTTATTGAAGTTATGCCAGTAATTTTGCCAGCAGTAAAATAGCAGTTCAAAATTGGAGTCTTTTTTCAAGAAAGATGAAAAGATTGACAGGAAAAATCCCAGTTATTTTGGCGGATTTACGTACATTCGAGTAGAGAGACAAGTTTTTGGAATAAAATAAAAGCGTCGCATTTTGTTTGAATATTAATTTTAAACATGGCATTTTCAAATTCTAGCGTTATGAATATGCCTAGAGGTCATTATAGAAAATTCTGTTTAAAGTTCTTTATATTCAGATAATACCTTTAAATTGTTTTACTTAGATGAATTTTTCAATTCTGCTCCCCATTTTTGAGATGCATGGGTTGAGCTCGTTGGTAATTTTTAGATATTTTCATCCAACAAGCTTAAACTAGCTTAAAAATCGCTCGACCTAAAGTCGGGAGCGCCCCTAACAAAATTCGGGGACAGCCTAGGGTTCGGCCGAATAAAAACCCGGCGCAGAGTCATTCTGGGTCTGCTTAGCCATCCGATCGAAATCAGTTTCTGGTCAGAATCTCCTTTCCGACTTTAAAGTAACCTCAGAGTATGAAAAGAGTAGGCCGAGCCGAGTCATACCGAGCTAACAAGCTGCCCAGGTGCTGTCCTTTGAACCCTGAGCCGAAGCGAACATAGAGCAGCTGATTTACGAGCGGTCCGAGTCCTAGGCGGTTCCTTATTCAGGGTCGCCACCAACTCAAAATTTGATAGAGGTTCCCCGCATGCAACCCGATACCCTAGCGACGAATTAAGGTGGAGTAGCTACCGTCGTCGCAGAGGCGTGCACCTTACCATTCGTGACATCGGCGTCCGACCCAACACCTTTGAGCTGCTATGTGATATTATATGGTTACCTGCGCCTCGTTTACGGTCGTTGCTGTCACCATGTATTGCCATGGATCGGTTGCTGTATTATACAATATGTTCGTCAAATTGAGCGATGTCTTCACCAGACTTTTGACACCGGCAATATAAACGTTCGACTGGATAGCGTCGACGACCCATCGGCAAGCGATCTGAACAACCTGCTGCCCAGCTTTGGCATGGTTTGTCACGTGACCTTGCCGCCGCACGACATGGGCGGACTGCAGGACGTTGTCATCATGCCCGCTGACCTTCAAGTTATCGAGTCGGACATCATCGAGATTGCAATATAGGACCGTCGATTACTGCAGTAGACGGTGCCATGTGTGCGCCCGGTGTCAGCGTACAAAACCGATACCTGTCGTCCGTGGCGCGGTCTCGACGGCGATGGCTCACGCGAAAAGCTGCAGTCTTCCCGACGTACCCGACTATGTCAGCCTGACTCATGGTTTGCACTCTCATTCAACGATCGGGTGCAACTCTGCAATACCGGGTTGACTTGTGCACTCGACGATCTCTTTCCTGTACGCAAAGTTCGGGTACCCCAACGAGTCTCCGACCCATGGTTCGACGATGAAGGTCGTGTCTCGAAGCGGGGGATTCGACTGCTCCAGCGGCCTGTCTACCGGACGAACAGACGCGGCAGGCCTTATGCTGCCGCTGCTGTGGTCTCCAACAAGCGAGATGCGCAGCGCAATTATGTCGACCTTCTTCGTTCTAAAAGAAAGTAATTTTAGTGCCTGAGAGTCGAAGCGCAGCGCAGCGACCCTCGAGCGCTGTGGCGTTCGCCGAATAAACTTATGGGAAGAGGTCGTACCGATGCTTCGGGTGACGTAAGCGTGGAGGGATTCCATTAGGTTTTTAAGAACAAATTTCTGCTGTGCGAGCGTCGTCAGCCGATGCTCCGTAGGCAACATTTGTGCCGTGCTCGTTCGACTGCGTGCTCCAAGAATTCACTTGCCTTTCAGCTGACGATGTCATCGTTATAGTGCTCGCGCTGCTGAACAAGCAGTGTGCCAGCGATCCGCTGCCGACATAGCTACTTAAGGGGAATGTTGCAGCCCTAGCACCTCTTCTGGTCGAACTTTTCAACTGCTGCCTCACTGGCAGTGTTGTTTCGGAGAACTTTAAATCAACTTACATTACGCCTCTTTTAAAAAACCAAACCTTGACGCCTGTGATCCAAAATCACATCGACCCATTTCCATCCTGCCGATTATGTCGAAACTAGTGAAACGCGTTTGTTCACGATTGCTGAATAACCATCTTCAGCAGTCCGGTCTCATGACTCGCCTCCAGTCTGCATACCGTCATTTCCACACGATGGAACTGCTGTGCTGACGGTGCACGCTTTCTGATATTCTGTGAAGTGTAAACATATCGGTGAACAGCGGTGACATATCGGCACTGCACGCTTTACTCGACACGGTCGATCACGCCACTTAATAGCGGCGACTTGTAGAGTCGATGTAGTGACTGCAGTACTTGTAGTTGACTGTGATCAATCGATGTAGTGACTGTAGCGGCGACTTGTAGTTGATGTAGTGAGGTACAGCAAGCACCTTGAGGGATTAACGCATAGCAGCGCAAGCAAGAGAGAGTGCGTCTTAGTTTCCACTGCGGGAATCCCCCGGAACGATCTTCCCAATGGTTTACAGACTCGTCTAACAGTCACTTCAGTTGAGCTGCGAGTCAACAATCAACATCGCAACTGTACTATGAGTGTGCCTGACATTCTCAGACGCGTCTAACAGTCATTTCAATTGAGCTGCGAGTCAACATCGCAACTGTACTATGAGCGTACCTGACATTCTCAGACGCAATTAGCAGTCACTTTAATCAAGTTACGAGTCAAGGATACATATGTACTACAAGACGGACAAACATTTCAGACGCGCCTAGCAGTCACTTCAATTAAGTATGGGTTCATACTGCCACTATATTCTATATTCCAGAAGTGCCATCACAATTGTCACACAGAACCTGAACCCGAAGAATATACCTCGAACAAAGGTATATGAACAATAGTATTTTTGTCATGTGACGAAAAAACGGATTTATACGATAATAATTCTTGGAAAATTCAAATATCACGACTTCTTGTAGCCAGTAAAATTTTTTTCAGTATATGGGTAACCATATAACTAATAATTTTTCATTTGTTATTCATATATTTATTCCACTATTCATAATAATTCAACTTTCATAGCTTTTTGTCACGGGAAGTCAAGGATCTGTATGATGAAATAATCGTTTTATTCCTCCAAATTCAGCTTAAATACTACTAAAAAAACAAACATTATCACCACAATGTTCATGGTAGGCGCATGTAAGAATTTTTCATTGGGCAAAGTGCATCTTGCACGTTTCTCCTATAACCACAACTTGCCCGAGATTGTTAAGCAGTTTAGTAAGTTATCATTTCAACTTATCGATTATGTTCTCCTCTATTGTTTATTACTTATATTGCTCTTCAAATTCGTGTTCAATTTTTCATTATTTTTTTCAGAAACCGTTATAAGTATTTGATGAATATTCATTCCGAACAATTATTCAATCTAATAAGAATGTGTACAGAAAAACTTTCAACTTTAAAACAAAGAAATTACTGCATGCGACGGCGATAAATTCTTCAGAGCCGTGCATGCTATCAGTCGTGTATGAAAATTTGAGCCGTAAAATTTGAGCAAAAACGTGAACATAGTACGGCAAACGACAGAAGCTTTAGTTGAAGTAAAATAAATTGTTTGTAATGTTCATGCTATTACATCTTTTTTTTAGAAATACGATTGATTATAAGTGCTATTGCGTCTCTTATCAGACTCAAAATAAAATAAATAGAATAGGAGTTAAACGAGGTCGATAATGATTTTCTGCATGACTGAAGTTTACAATCTCACTTTGATTACCAGGGCAGGCGTGTCCAATCTCCATATAAAACCGCCCTGAAGCCAGAACAAGCTTATCGCTTGCATTTCACTCTCTCAACAGTTGCATTTAAGTTGACTCAACCTTCTCATTCTTAACATCCGCTTGAACCAGATTCGTGCACATGCACTGCACAGTGTACACGTAAGTGGCCTGACTGGTCTGCAATGTAACTTCATAGTTTGGATTGTGTTGATTGTATTGAATCTTAAATAATTACAGATTATACCCCTCGCTGTTGCTGCCAGGTGCATATGCTTGATTAAGTTGGGTGCAATATCATACTGAACCCAACTTAACATCAGCTTCACACTGGCTCCGCCAGTGTGAAGCTGATATCTAATATTTCCGGAATATTTGCAAGCCTTATAGAAAATATTTACCACCATGCGAATTTAATCTGAATCAGAGCTGTTCAGAAAAAAGTAGGCCTATGTATCGTTTAAAATTGCATGGATGTTAGTTTTTTCTGATACTGAAACATTGACGCCTGGAACATGACGGCCAAAAGTGATTTCTCCAAAATCAACCAAAAGATAATTCGTCCATAAACGATTGCCACAATGTCAGCAATTATCACAATATCATTTCTTTAAGTGAGTTTCTATGACTTTTGAATGCTTATTTTAGCATATGAAATCAAGAGGCCGGCCGCAACCACAGCCCATATGTTTCAAATATGGTCTTAAAACAAGCAACATTTTATATTCTGACTCCATTCTAAACATTTTGAACATTCTGTTTTATATGGTTCATGATGGCACTATGTTGTACAATTTTGCATTGATATTTGTCGATGGTCGAATATGTGGACTGATGCTGCAGCCATTGTTCACAAGCCCATTAACCGTATGTCTATCTATATGAGCCCATATAGGAATGTTTTTAATTACAGCTGGTAATGGAATCGATACACATTACTTTCTCCAATTCTTTTGTATATTTACCTGCAGGGTCTCCTATAAACTATGATCCGGCGTTTACGCTATAGCAGCCCAGTGAGCTTATAAGCTCACTGCAGTTAACAATACATACGATTTTTATTCTATTACAATCAGGCTTCATGCAGATGCTATTATTTAATGTGAAAATATAGCACGAAAAATGGCTTACCTATCACCCATGAAAATTCTATAAAATGTTAATTCTTGCCAGAGCAGTCTCAGTGTCACAGGTTAAACGAGAATCAAGCGCATGGAGGCTGTTCATTACGTGTTTAAATTATTCAAAATCGTTAATAAAATTGCAATCTTTATTGAAATTTCAAAATAGTACATATGATATTTTATTCGGCTGAAATCAAACGAACCTAAAACATCAATTGCAATAATTCAAATCAGTGCAGTGGCCCAAACCGTACCGTGGCATGGTCGAGGGCATACTTCGCTACATAATTTCTATAAATCGTGCTTCTCATACGACAAGTTTTTCTGTTAGGCGAATGGGCAGTCACCTTAGTTACCGGCCTTAACTTACATAGATTATCTATCAAGGTTAAAACAACCTTTTTTAAGCTTCTTCACCTCTTTCCTTACAGAAAACCTTCATTACCATGAAACTGTCCGTGAACCCATTTCAACTTGCTAGGGAAATCAAATATAAATTGGGACATATGCCAAACAGGAACAAGTAAGACCCAACAGAAAAGCTGATATGAGAGTCAAGGTGTCACTTGAGCGTTGCACTCAATCAATAATAAATTAATTCCTGCAATAACCCTGCTGTATCACTGACTTGTTGATTCTTTGCCTGCCTCTATCGTACATTTAAGCAAAATTGCCGTACGTCGCCTCTGCACTCACACAGAACGTTCATTCCAAAGCATTCCTTGATACTACAACTCTTCGCCGCTAGCATGTAGTTCGTGCAACAATTATAATCTGCTGTTATAAATTTATAGTTTACGCGTTTAGGGAGATTGTTGAACCCACAGCACTGTCTTCCAACGACAGATTGCTTACAACACTGCTGCGTTGATGTCAACAAGCTTCATTGACCTGAAATCAGTCGTCGTAGACACGTTGTTGGACCAGGATTCTTAATCTCCACCCCCACCCAATATATGTACTATACAAATTACAATGTAGCAATTGTCACTTTCCATTCCACGGAAAACATTATTTATTTATGTAGGTGTTACAATTTAAGCGCATGGCGACAGTAATGAATACCTTGCCGATGTTGCATTACGATTTCCCTGCTGCTAAAAATGAATTTAAAAAATAAATTCTGTTCGTAGTTATAATATGCTTAGTAATTTAGCCTTGTGACTTCAGCTTTTGTGTAATTTATTATTGTGAATTAAAATTTAGCGATAGGAGGTCGCTGTGAAATGCTGACCTGCAGCTTCTGCTTTCGATCGACCTGGAGAGCTCCGGTCACCAGTTCTCCGAAGGGGCCAAGCGGTGGACAAGTTTCTGTTTAGGGTTTGGTTTTTTCCTTGAACCAGAGAAGCTCATTGAAAACTTTCCCTAAGTTATCTCGAGGTACAGGTTATCTCTTTCCCTCGGTTATCTCTTAATAACAATTTATTCATTGAATTAAAAACACACATGCTCGGAGAAGACCCCATGGGAAATGTTTTCACTCGCGATCCTCGAACGGGAGATTGCGATTAATCAGGAGATTTAGGTTTAGCAGTAGCATGTACAAAAATTCGCTATAGTATGTACAGAACTAAACTAAGCAAAACTAAAACAAAACTTTTATAAAAGAAAACAACGAAGTTCCAATTCAATCAATTTTTACTGCCCTGTTATACCTATTATATTATATCTTAACGTTATTTAGATCAAATGGCACTGCACAACAAGCCTTCATTAATGAATTTATATCACTTGTTTGCTTAAATCGCAAATTAACTAAGAATTTAAAAGCAAAGAAAAGTCCACAAAAATTCATATCTTTATAGAAAACATTTCGGAGACCAGCTCCATCGTCAGTTCGTAGAATCTAGAATCACAAATCAGAAGTCACAAATTAATACATTGAAAGAACAGAACAAAATAAAAAACCTAACGCCTTCATTATTTTCATTAAACATAATTAAGCTAATTATTATAATAATAATATTTCAAGTATAATTTTTCCCGCTTTAATATTTCCATTACCCCTAATTTATCCAAATTTTTCATCCAGGAAGTACAATAATTGATCGGAATTGAGGTATAACAACTTCACACAAACTGGCTTACTTATGGCTTATACAAGGTCCCAGACAGTATACTCATAGCTTATACAAGGTCCCAGAAGGATTACTAAAATTTGAAACAAGAACCAACACCAGGGGCTACAGCTATAAACTAAAAAAACTGCGGTGCAACTTATCCACGCGACAACATTTCTTCTCGCTTCGAGTCACCGACATGTGGAACAGCCTCCCTGAAGATATTGTTGACGCTCCGAGTATGAACGCGTTCAAGAACAGACTAGACAAGGCCATGCATGAGCATATGTTTAGTCTTAAAATGCCTCGTACCATACGGAACAACTGAAATCTAGTAGCAATTTTAAACCTACCGTCCGTTGAAAAGATTTGATCAAAAGGCCAGTCTAGTCAAGAAAAGAACAAGAATCGGCGACAGGCCTATCCAGGCCTATTCTTCAATGCCGAAGGTACTATACTACAATATACTTCTGGCTAAGAAAGTTATACTAACAGTGTTGACTCACTCGCGCCCTCTCACATTTCGAACTGTATTCCTAGAATATACTGCCTTATACTGGAGAGCGCCAGCTTTGCAGCAGCTCCATTATCAGGACGCCAGGGCAGCCATTACTACTAATCGTTCCTGTAAAACTGGATGAAACTTCGTGTCAAAGTCCAGCGAGCTATTTCTTAGAGCTGTAATGTGAATAGAAACTTTTTAATAATTGTTTTCTCTATAGTCCGACATGTATAAGAAGTTTTAAGTGAATGGAATTTAAACTGAATTAACCGTTTTGAAAATAATTTAGAAAACTCACAGAAACCAATTCACTGATAATGAGAAAATAAAAATTTCTTCAAATAACTTCAAGGATTCGCCAATTTGTGATTTGCCATAAATTTAAAAAATGTACTTGGAGTCAATGCAATAAATTAAAAAATTTACTCTTAAGTAATACGAGCATCAACAAAAATCAGTGTGATAGCGATTTTATTCTGGTTTTACTTGGTTTCCTTCAATTTAAAAGCTGTTGTTCGTACGAGTCGCTTGGCCCTTGTAACCAAGTCCACTTTTGGTAGCAAGCATAATTATGACGAAACTACCATTCGATTTTTTCGGCGCTTGAAAAGCCAATACACTTTAAGCAGATCATCATGAATTTTAAGACAAAAAAGTGACCATCTTGAATAGACGATCTCTTTCCAGTGATAGATCTGTATAGACGATATGTCTTCAGACGATCTAATATCCAGACGATCTAATATCATCTAATATCCAGACGATCTAATATCATCTAATATCCGAACGATCTAATATCATCTAATATCCGGACGATCTAATACCATCTAATATCCGGACGATCTAATATCATCTAATATCCGGACGATCTAATACCATCTAATATCCGGACGATCTAATACTATCTAACGCTGACGCTCCCTTGAGGCGCTAGCATAGCGCCGTGATCTTGCCAGTCGTGAAGGTCATTAGGACCATCTAGTGAGCGCTTCCTTTATGGCTCCTGCGTCTGAGACCATCCAGCCACAACAGAGATAGCTCGACCTGATCAAGGGCGAATAAATCGTCTATACGAATGAAGTTTATTCCAATTTCTAAATATTGTCTGGTGAATATACAAATGTATATATTTCAGCATAATTTTACGAACGATAGTTAAAGTTACTTGCTATATTTTCGAACTGTCGCAGTTAGATTAACGAAAATACTTCGATTCCGAGCTGCTTTAAGGTTTTTCTCTATATATCATTATCAAGTTAGAATTATATTTTAACTAATCATATAACAAAAAAAATTAATTCCATTATTCATGCAATGATCCGCTCATTGGCGTCTTAATCATGAATTGAAATTAATAAACTCTAGGAGTTAAAATGCTAATATAAGGAAAGAGAAACTAAATTAAAGATCAAAATGAACGTTGGGTCATCGCAGAATTAAATTGTCCAGTGTCCACGACTAGAAGAAAATAACATATTTCTTCTTGATGAACTCACTGGAACGTTTTAATAAATCCACCAAGAACCCAAGATATTAATATAATGGTGTTTTGTTATTAGTTACCATTAATAAACGTCCATCAGTACCAACCATCAGTAAAATTTGTATTACAGGGATCGTTGAACAAATGCTGTGAAATCAGCAGAACGTAACAGATATAAGTTCAAATTTTGCACTGTTTGAAGGCTTCAGTATATATCGGTTAACACAGATGACTTCTAACACAAGTAAAAATAAAACGAATTCCGTAAAAATTGACTGGAACATGCAAAATTGTCTAGGCCGTCTCTACCACGATCGAGATTCTCAAAACAATTCAACTAATTACAGATCCCTGCCTATCAATATCAGAGAGGAATACGAACTGGAACAATTTGAGAAATCTGATAATTTCTAATGGTATATCATTTGTTTCCATGCATGAGCATAGGAAGCGTTGTCGCAATGATGTTTTCGGGCAAGGTCGCACAGCAGAATCATATCCATGGATTCGCCTCAAAGCGACACGGATATACTTTCTTTCCGATCTTTAAAGTTTAGAATGTAGCTTCAAATTATATAGTGCTAGTTGTCGAATTGAGGGTTGAACAAGTCTTGCGCTAGTACTTAGAAGTCTACCTAAAAATTTTAATGCAACCGAAAAAATACTTTTTCTTTTCACAATCAAATCAAATTAGGAACAACGTAGTCCACTGCCTTGTTTCAAATTAAAAATTAAGCTGAGAATTTTACTCTTTCAGGGTTTGTAAGAGCGAAAATATTCTCGATATCAGTTACTGTTTTTTCAGCACTGGTTAAGTGGATGTCAAATGTTTCGCGCCAATCTCTTCAGAAATTCAAGTGAAAGCGTTCCGAACGTTTATTTTCAGTTGACCTTGCATTTTTTAATGGATGAAAGTAATTGCGTTCGTTATATATACAGGGTGTTTCAGAATTAAGTAACCCTTTTAATTTGTTAATAAATAAAAAACTAAGAACGTTATGAAGTTGAAACTTGTTTTATTTAAAAGAAGAACATTTTCATGGTAATATTGTATCATAGTTACGTCATTATCCTGTATAGCTTGCTAAATTTGTGTTTAATTATCATTTCTTTTAAATAAAACAAGTTTCAACTTCATAACGTTCTTAGTTTTTTATTTATTAACAAATTAAAAGGGTTACTTAATTCTGAAACACCCTGTACATACATATATGAGTCGCTCGATTCGGCCAGAAAGCCTCGATATAATCACATGTTTACGAGCTGAACGAAAGGCTTGTCTAACTGAAGTATCACTCGCTCAAAAAATCGCTGGGTAGCCTCGCTTACAGTTTCTAATCTGCGTTCAGCGACACCTCCAGAGCAACCTGACTCAAGAACCCTGATGAAAGAATTAAATTGCGTCCAAGGATTAGACTGCGATAAAGAATATTGGAGCGCTCTCAAAAGGCAAGTTGGTAAACGACATAACATTGTATACGTATTTAACCTTCTGCCAAACCTTCATCTTTCATCGAATATTGCGCTTTTTAATAAAAATACGTGTATGTGCGTAAGTTCAACCTGTTCTCAGAGTTTATATATATGTACGTTTACACCTGTACCAACGCTGTTTGGGAGCTAGTCGAGCATTGCTCTGCAACGCTGGAGTAATCTGCCAGTTCTAATCAATTACCAGGGAGATATCACTAGTCCGGTAAAAGAACAGTTACAGTTGAATGTTTTTTGGCAATGCAGTTGGAAACATTTTCCCCTAATTGCTCATTAGTCTTTACTTTTCGCTAAACCTCGTATAAAATTTTTATAAGCAAGTGTTCAGGAATATGGATTTTACAGCAATTTTCCGAACGCACTGCAGAGAAAAAAAAATAAAATTATTGGGCAACTCATAGCTCTGCTAGATCATTGAAAACAGAAAATTAGCGTTTTTCGATATAAAATTAGATACCTCTTAAGAGGGTTTTTATGGAATGTCAGTTTCTATTTTCCGATAATACCACCAAGTGACAAATGAGACTTCCACGAAAAATTTTTCATTTTTAAACACATTTCGACTAAATTAGTACAAATCATCCACCGTTTCAAAATAAATAATGCATGATGTGAAATAATTAACAGTATTATTAAAAGTCAACGCACCAATTTGAAAGTTATGGTGTGCTCTGACTTTGTAAGTTGTCTAAAAACGCTTCAAGGTTTTGCAAACTAAAAAATTGTAATAAAATGTTAATAAGGGAGTTATATCAGCTTAACTTACATTACTTCAGTGATCACTGGCTCAAAAGTGATTTCGTAATATTCCTTGATTTCTTATGACCTATATTTCTTATTTGTCTTCCGTAAGTTGACCTTCATCGGTCAATTACTAGTTTTAGTTGAATTTGTTTAAATTGTTAAAACCTCATTTGCTTTCGCGAAGACACAAGCTTCTAGAACAATTTCTTTTAAAAGAAGATAATTTCTATCAGATTTTACAACTTTTGGCATTTTATTACAAATTGAACATCCGTATGTCACACATATACTGAATATAGATCTCTTAAATTAGAAAGCACGTTCATGCATGAAAGTACGTTTAACGATAATACAGTAAGCGAGACATCCATGGAAAACTATTGGCTCTTGAACTAGTTGGTCGTGAAGAACCATATTAAAGAAGATTCTTTCTGATCACTAATTTCACTCTGGTGGCCAAGAAGATCCAAAATGAACTAAGCTAAATTTTGTGTCTATGAGTTATAGTTGTGCTGTACAATGTACATATAAGCATTTGACCTATCGACACTCGTCTGACCTACACGGTGCTTCATTTTTGTTTTCTTTCGAGATAAACTTTTTTTGAAAGCCTATCCGTGCTCGTAATTTGAGCTCGTGTCCGTGCTCGTCATCAGCTTCCATTCCAGTATGTACAGTAGTTTGACGTTAGAAGCACACATTACCTATCTGAAATATCCACAGTTTCCGTTGGCCCACGCTAGTGAAAAAATTTATTTAAGCCGAGATGTCTGTATTGTGGCTTATAACTTGCGAAAGTATGGCGTAAAATTCCACATACCGTTCAATTTCTACCTAAAAAACTTCTGTTATTGTTACTTGCGAATAACCTTAGCTAGTAGCACCCTACATATCTCACCAAATCTGAAAGCAGTGCTATATTGTGATCAAACGTTCTTTTAAACGACGACCGACCGCTCAGTTACGCTCTAATGCCAAGGACAGTGCCTTGAGAAGAAACAAAACCTGTCATTCAAGGTTGTGACGGAACTTTCCACCAGTATGACAGGCATAACGTTCAACACTTTCCTTCCAATCAATAGTACTACTGCCATCCAGCAAATTGTATGCACATTCAATTAAAATAGGTTGAATGAAAGAATGCAATTTACGTAAATAATATTATAATGCGGAACGCAAGAACGGAAATAATGTTATAATGCGGTTGTTCATGAAGTCCATGGAATATATTACTTGTTCTATAAAAATTAAATGAAGTTTGTATTCCCCTTCTCAAGTTCTTTCTAGGAGGCTAACAGGCGGCATGAAAAAGAAGTAAATAATATATATCACTAGATAAAATAAAATCGATGTATGCTGGTTATTCCTTCAAGTAATCAAAAAGTTTCATAAGAATAAAATAGAATAGAAGTGTCGGCACTGGAGAAATAGGCCCATGACCTGTTGAGGCAGCATAACTACTGAGGCTGCATAACTACTGAGGCTGCATAACTACTGAGGCTGCATAACTACTGAGGCTGCATAACTACTGAGGCAGCATAACTACTGAGGCAGCATAACTACTGAGGCAGCATAACAACTGAGGCAGCCTATGTGACAAGATCGCCCATCACCAGCAGAGTAGGCCTTCAGTGTAGCAGAGGCCTACTGTAACTAATCTTTTATATCTTAAAGAAGAAGGTATGAGGTTGGTGTGTTTGATTGCTTGAACGCACATAGATTAAACGGTGAACGTGCATGCAACTTGAGAACGTAGTTAGTTGCGAGAAACTTACAAAAGAAGATGTATGTGATTGAAAAGGCATGCCGATGAAAAATACAGTTGAGAGCATAGATAAAACATACTTCCGGTTGCAGTTGGAGATAAGGCAGCCGAAGCAACTAAATCCTATGAAACTTAACATGACAAATTCAGTAATTGTGAGCTACACGAATACGAAATCAATAAACAACAAAAAGATAAGCCTAAAATTCTTGCAATATAATGTCATTCTTAAAAAATACGAGAGGATGATGTCTTAAGATAAACACTTAGAAACTTTCTTTGTGCCCTTCTCATTGTCATCCACCAGTGCGTGACACGCAAAAAAGACGAAAATGTATCATACTCAAACATATCTAGTACAACATATTGAGAATTGATGGAAACAGAGGGCCATATACCGCAAGTCCAGCGTAGACACGGAAGCAGACTAATTTAAAGGCCGTGCGACGTACGCCCATTATTGAGTGTTGAAGAAAATAGTTCAATGTGTCGAAGATCGCTCATTGTTTTTTCCCGATATGCATAGTCATTAGTTGCGGTAGAATGAATTAAAAATTATATTTAAATCAATTATGTATCAATTTTGAAGTTAGAATTATTGGGTTAATTTTCTTGAGTAAATTTACATGGATTCATACAACAAACTTCAGTTCAAATCAGATCGCATGCACAATCAAGACGATTATACTTTGGCTGCTGGGTTTACCTTTCACGTCAAAAAAACACGCTTGAACGCCTGAACGTTGCACTGATATGCATGCATGGTTGCTTCAGTGCATAACCTTTGTCATAAACGTCGCAGGCACATAATATCCCTCGGATGCGAGTCATGTTATTATATGGCGCTAAACAGTACGTTAGGATAACAGTTCAAATCAATAGACGGAAAGCATTCTTTAAAGAATAAGAGTGTCTATTTCTCCTCTCAGATCCAGTATATACTGGAGCTGAAGAAGAGAGAATCAAATGTCTATATTTAATTATTAAAATCAGTGTGCTCATTAAGACCCCTGGAAATTGAACGGTATAATGTCGAAATTTCCTCCGAGAAACAAGCTCATGCGTGTCTTGAATTATTAATAACCATTGAACATTTAAATGTATTGTTGAATATGAAGTTCCTAAATGAACTTTTTTTAATAAATCGTCCGCTTTGTGCGTGTGTGTCATCTGTAACTTAGTTAATTTGTCAATTTAAGCTTTGTCAATTTTAATCGACGTATTTAATTATTTAATAGAACCCCGACGAAGGTTATATTCGGCACGTATTTCAATTAGGAATCATTTTTGGAATATTTACACGTGATATTAGATCTTGTTGGAGGTGCGTATTCGAAATAAAGTATGTTACACAGCTTGTTTACTTCATATGCAACAATATTTTTTACATTGTATATTATTTGTTCCGATACATTCCAACATCAATTCAACGGAACAAAGGCTAATTAACTAACAAGTGTTGTTCGAGGTGTACTGCTATCTAGCGTCTATATATACATGCAATTCACGAAGCTTCAAATTAACTACATTACCTTCTGCCGCGCCAAAGGTGAGATAAGCATGAATAACGTTAACAAAGCGGAGACCTTTCGCTTCCGCTCGAGAATCTCCATTGAACAGTACAAGGAAGTTAGTGAATCCAGCGAGATCTTGCATAGACTTTATTCCGTTACATGAACCCTACTGTTAAGCTGGACAAAAGGTGTCCTCTTCTCTTCCTGGACAAGGAGTGGCTTCCTCTCCGCTGCTACGCAACCCCTGCTTATGTCGACATCGCCGTGTTGTATTACCACACCTTAATTATTGATCGATGGACATCATTATGCAACGTAGTAAATAATGATTGCTTTGAAGCTGTTGCAATCTATTTGTCTCCTCACGTACACCAATATAAGATCAAACCAGGTATGGGGAAGATGAAGAATGATGATTCTTTGCCGATAATACGATAAATTAGAAATATGGCCATCTTGACCTAAACGCAAACTCTTTATTTCGGTGAAAATGAAGAAGGCACGCAAAGTTTGAGTTCCTCATATATTTAAATGGGTAAAAACATTCAAGATACAACGAGAAACGAACTAATTGAATAATTGAATGTATAGATTTAATTTTTCATTTGATAATTATTTATCATGTTCCAACAAGTACATTTTTACGCATTGATAGATTTGTGCCAACACTTTTAGTAGTTTGTGATAACTTAGGTAAAAGAAGTATTGGGAAAATTTCCCAACCTTTCATCTTCAAGCTTTACGATTTAGAAGCAGTGATGGCTCGTCTAATACCGAGCAACAGGTCTCGTTAGCAGCACTTGATTAAACTTCCAACTCTTGTTGCCAGGTTATCTTGAACTTTCATTTACACATACTCACTAGTTCCAATGCTACTCATATTCTAGGTTGCGCCATAGTTTACATAACTCCACACTTCTTCTCATAACATAACTCTTCTTCTTTACATAACTCCACTCTTCTTCCACTCTTCTTCAAACGCTCCCCGCCAAACTTGAATGTTAATTTCCCGTCAAGGATTATTAGTATGGTAATTTTTTGTGAAAAAATATTTCAATAATCGTTACTTAACCTGCCCTGTGAATCACTCTTAGACGTATGAAAACGTCTACTATAATTGGCGGTTCACTCTTTAACTATTTAATTTTACCTCTTTAATTCTAACTTAATTGCCAAAATGTTCAAGCCCATAAATGTAGTGTATCTACAGATCTAGTATATTCTGGATCTATCGTATTTTTTTTACAAATACTTTAAGTGTGGTCTCGTTTAAATACTATGTGATGTACATACTTGCCATCCCGCAGTTAAACCACGTCCTTAAAACACTTTACTCTGTATGTGCTCTTAATATCGATTAAATGAGGTAGGCTTCGTTCACGGGCTTACATTGCAACATTGAGATTACTAAATACTTGAAAAGCGTTCAATAATCAGCGTGATAGTCCATTCTTCACCTAGAATATCTTGAAAAAATCTTCAATCGGCCTCCGTCCTGCTTGCGATTCTAATTTTTGAATTGCAACTTCATATGGAACTCGGGACCCGCTAAAGACTGCATCAACAAAATCTTATTAAACTACCTCAACCAACCTCCTTTGTTTTCAATCGTTACTTTCCGTTCAGTAAATTAGATTTATTACTGAAGTTCTCCTATAGTCTCGGAAAAATTCCAGAATTTTTGTGTTTACTCCCGTAGCATAAAGTATCTGTTGAAGTATATGTTTAGCATTTCAAAAAATTGATAATTGCATTACCCACAGCCTCTAATAAACAGTCTTCCGTTCTGTGACCGTATGACTTCATATAGTAGCTCGTCGCGCAAGACAACAGAGGCTGCAGTGCGGCTTCATATTGATGATATAATAAAAAATACGATTCATCTAGATCACCGCATGCTTCAACCCTTCAACAATTAACAGGTTCTGCTTGAACAATTTGGCACTATTCTTCTATTCTTGTTAATGCTATAGAATTTTTTAGAACAAACCTCCACATATTTGCGACTGAATAAATAATGAAATAATCCGTTATAAATGTTATAAACAATCAAGCAAGCGAGTTTGAAGCCTAATAAGATCATTTACTTTGCCCCACCCCGGCACTTTATGTCTATATAGAGCGTTAATTATCTCCTATTTAGGAATGGCATTCAAAACTTCACAACCCTCATTGATTTCCTCGTTGTCGCCTAACGCGTCTCTCGACATCGTCGGCGTGCCATCGAAGGTCGGCAGCGTACGGCTCGCGCACTTAATTATAGCTACTTCCTTCGATAAATAACTGTCTAAGTTTTTTGCAACTTCTTTGAACAGAAGAAAAAACTCAGTTAAATTTTCGCCATTGAGGACTAACGTTGATGTTTTTCCTAACATTGTCATCGTTATTTAGTATGATAGCTAGGGATGTTAAATAATTTAATGTGTTGCATCAACTCTAGCGCATTAGAAATTTCTCAATGATAGCATATAATTCCTGAATGCTATTCGTAAAAAGAATCAATTATCGACTCATTTTAGGTAGGTAATTGGAATATACAAGGATTAACGATGATAACTTTATTAAAAAAATCGAAATATGTACGACAGCATTGAGAGTAATTGTTGTAAAAATTGTCAACAAAATGCGCGTTCTAATACACAATTTGAACCAAGTGCGGTTTTCCCCTGTAGGCAATTGTTTTACTATAAGTTATTCTCATACATATTCCAAAGATTTTAACAATTCTAACAAATATACATATTCTAACAATACGTATTTAAGAACAGACTTCAAATGATCGGAGGAAAAGGATTTATGAATTTTTGTTGAGGCCCCTGCACGTCTGTTTTCCTGCATGCTGAATGTTGCGAAATGCACGAATTGTTGAGGCTCTTTGTCGTGACGGGGAAATAGCGGACATATCGTCAAGACGGTAACATTTGATGTCCTGCTACAGAGACGCCTGTAATTTCCGATTAATCACGTAGAAGATTAACAGACGTATTTACACATCCGGATTGAGCTAGTCACCCATGATTCTTTTTCGTTAAAAAAAATTTAAAAAGTGGTACATGTTTACTTGTTATTGAGCTCATTCAAATTTTTGGTTAAAGGTCGAAACAATTGCCAGTCTTATGGACTTTCGTAAACTGCGTTTGCTGTGGAATTTAATTACAAAAACTATGTTACCAAATTTGTTTTCAAATCATGCCTTTTGCTAAAACAGAGAATTGATGTTCACGCTCGAACAAATACCATAACAATACGCGGATGGGAATCCCGTCCTAGCTGTAGCGGCTTCCGGTGCCGGTTTGAGGCGGTTCTAATTAGAACGGAAGCACGCACACGTGGAAGAAATAAACCTTGAACTTCTTATTTGAAGACTGCAGTAGGCCGATGTACACCTGCCTACAGGATGCACAACTGCAAGAACGACCTGCATGTACAGCCCGCAGTAATAAGCCAGGGACTGAACCTTCAGCAGCCAGTGTGCGTCGCGCTCTTGACTCCGTCAGTTTACTCAGCCAGCGTCTCGCGCGTTGTCCTGTGGTGTGGTGGTCGACCGCAAGACATAAGTGTTCGAGGATCACTCAAGCTCAGCGGTTGTTGTGTTCATGTTCCCCGGTACAATATCCAACACAACGAACTTTGTAAATTAAACTCAGCTGGAAGAAAAGCGATTGTTATTTTGATAAATTAAAGATTCCATTTAGAGATAAAGTGGATGAAACTATGCATGAACGAAAATAAATAAACTGTGTGAAGTATTGAATCTTAATATCAAGTTAGTTTATTCCGTGTAATTGACAATTTTTCTGAAATATTATCATCTAATATGGACAATCCAGCGTTCATCGGAGATAATGCAGAGCACGGCAAGGACACTCAATTTCCTCTTGGTGAGTTTGGTTTTATTAATAATAATTTGTAATATTCATCCATGAAGTCGCACATTCAGTAGGACATTTGAAACTGGAAGAATTGCAGACATTTTTTACCTTAATTGCTATTTTATTTACAAAACCAAAAATAAAATAATTTGTACATTTTCAGTATAATCTAAATTAAATTATCACAATTTTAACCTAAGCTCACAAGCATTTCCTTCTCTTAACAAAGTAAGTTGTAGAATCTGGATGTCTATCAAACTTATCATCTGAGGATAAACTCCGCTGAACCTCTTTGTACCTTGAGTACGTAAAAATTGAAGGCCAGTAAAATTCGTAGTTATTCGGCGTAACCAGAGGTCTGAAAGACTCGAAATTTCAAAATGATACTCTGACATTGTCAATTCGTGATCCAATCGAGGCCGTTCACCAAACTTTGATATGAATTACACGGGGATCGATCTATAATTATCGAATTATTGACTTGAATGCACATATATTACACTTCTAACGAACGTATACTTTGCTGATTGAGGCCCTTCCTATATCATTCCATGATCCTTAATTTTTACTTGACGTGCGATTTAAATTGACATTCTAAACTGTTGCCTTTATTTCTTCAACTATTGTTTATACTGGTTTCATTCAATGCTCGCAACTGACTCGTTTGAAGGTGTTCGAAAGTGGATGCGGTTAAAATGAGTTAGTTGTCTTAAATTATGAAGTCAAGGTCTAAAATTATCAAACAAGGAACTGCGTAGGAGCAACATCGCCGCCTGTGACATCGGCTGCCTTTACAGCAACGCGACATTAATGCTTCGAGGTCAAGTCTTGTCGACGCTCTTCGTGTCGAATGCTGTGATCGTGACTCGGTTGCCATGTAGACATTTTCATCCTAGGACTTCATGAACTAATGAATTCGTGCACGTAGAATAACACGTACTTACTGCATTATACACATTAAGAGAAATGTTTTTCGTGCATTAATGTAGCGTTACGATGCAGCTCCTTAAAATAGAATAGAAATGTCGGCACTGAAGAAATAGGCCCATATGGCCTGTTGCCGATTCTTGAATTTTTCGTGACTTGATTCACAAGGGATCCGGCCTTTGGAACCCGATCTTTCCATAACTGACGATTGATTGAGATAGCTGCTGGACTTATTGCCTGGTCCGTAATTTGCTAGGCATTTAAGACTGAACATATGCTCCTGCATAGCTTCGTCTAGTCTGTTCTTGAAGGCGTTCATACTCGGAGCGTCAACAATATCTTCAGGGAGGCTGTTCCACATGTCGGTGACTCGAAGCGAGAAGAAATGTTGTCGCATGGATGTGTTACAACGCAGTTTTTTTTAGTTTATAGCTGTGGCCCCTGGTGTTGGTTCTTGTTTCAAATTCTAGTAATCCTTCTGGAACCTTGTATAAGCCATGAGTATACTTGTATGCTTCAATGAGTTCCCAACGCAGACGTCGATAACTGAGGCTTGGAAGCTTCATAATCTTTAATCTTTCCTCATAGGACTTGCTTTTCAAGCCCGGAATTATCCTTGTTGCACGTCTTTGAACACTCTCTATTAAATTTCTGTTTCTTTTTGCTCCTTGCTTCCCAAATTAATTAGGGGCTTGAATGCCTATATAGATGGAGCTGTTTGTGAATAATATTGTTCATCAACCAATAAACTGCCGAGCGAAAGCAAGTAGAAGGTAGAGTTGTATGATTAATAAATGGTCGTATATGAAGCCGATATTATTATTGAAGAGTTACATATATACTCTGATCGGTGAGTGCAACAACTTAATGCAAGTTAGTACCTTGCGACAAGTTCTTGAAACGTGAATCGCATGGCAAATAAATGAAAAGATTCCATGAACATGGCGGGATATATCTTATTGAACTTTGACATCCATTACAATATCTGTTTTGACAGAGATTAAATGGTAACAGATATAATTTACGATTGATTTCCTTATAAGATTGTAACATAAAAACTTGGATCTTTATCCGAAAATCGTTTAGGTCTCCATCCTCAATTAATCCTTTCTGGAATATCAAGATTTCGAAAGTTTGTACTTCACCTGCCATGTGGTTGAAATCAGTTATATTAGAATTGTATTTAATGGCGATCATTAAATAATTTTGCTTAAAGCTGCACTAGTAATTTAGATAAATGTTGAATAACTGAACGGTGACGAAAGTAGAGTAATGAAAACTGCAATCTGCTCTTACATATAGATTATTCTAAACAATAATAAAATCGCCCACATGATTACTAATGTAAATTATATTTTCGGGCAGCAAAGTGATGATGAATCTATTAATTAACGCCGCACGTTTCCGTAGCATTTGAAGGCTCAGAGTTCTGCCTGCCCTGTCAACACTCAATCGACGTAAGATTGCCATAAGAGCCACCCTAAATCATGCAGTTCCCTGAAGTGCCTCGCTTTTCTTACGACTAGTTTCTAATGTCGATAGTATCACTCGCAAAAAAAAAATCGTTTCGCGATTTAAGATTAGACTCGTCAGCCCAGAATTATGCTCCAAGTTGAAGAAGTTCTATCAGAAGTTGAAAAGTAATGTCCCAGACTCTACAATGCTGGAAACGCCTCTTGTTAAAAACATTTGCTACATACCTTACGGGTTGTTTGAATAAACGGTCGGTGATAAAACAATTCCATAGAAAATTGAAAGATTACAGCGCTTTATTATTTAGAAGAGTCTCAATCTTATTCACTCGCACCAACTTTTTCAATTCCGAAAGTCATGCTCGCAGATCAATATAGCTGCAACAACTGCATTGCTGCCATGACTTTCAAATGCGTTCCTTCTAAGCAAAATACGTCTGCGCCAATTGTTCAAAACAGTTTTTAGCTGATTTGTTTTATCGATGGCATGCTAGTAGTTGAATTTTTACCTATAAACCACATAAATGTGACTGTGTTACTCTCTTAATTGTGTTTCCAAGAATTACAACTAAGTTTAGAATATCATTTATTGCTATAAAAATGAATGAAATTCTTTTGTGCAACTCCCAGCATTTCAAGCTGAAATTTCCACCATCCCTGCAGCGCATTTCTGTCGCAGAAAAAAATTCTGGATGAGGTTTTTTTCCCTCCTTGAATGACTCGGGGATTTCCAGAGCTCCCTACAGTCCCACCACACGAAGATATACTCGCGCCAACTCACTGCAACAACAACAGGAATAAACCGCCTCGCCCGTCACCGACTATCAACCCAAGAAAATAGCCGTGTTTATTGTGAAAACTTTCACCAACGATCACCAACTTAAGCGACATGCTACTAAAACATGCGAACTTATTCTTTAGCTTCATGAGAGTGACCAGAAATTTGTTTCAAACATATTTATACAACTTATTTTTGCTGTGTAGGTTGCTTGACGACCATTTGGAATTACACAGATGCATTTGGCGGAAGATTTAGATGACAGGTCAAGAAATTGTATGGTAATTTCGTTTTTTTTTAATGCCAACGATTTTTCAATTCGAATGACAATTACTCATAGTGCACAACTGTTATGGATTATGAAGTGCATTTAGAATTTCTATCCGGTATCTTAACTGACATTCTGTACGTGCCGTTCAATGAAAATCACAGAACATTACGTGTGGGTGCTGTAGTAAGTAGTATTGCAAAAAATCCATTTGTGAAATTTCCAGTCTTTGCTAAGCACGTTCATTTTCAACGCCAGGAGATGTTCGGCATCTACCAAAAATTGTTAATATAAAGCTAAATTTTTGCACTCAATCAAAATAAATGCGGCATTCATATATTTAATGTTGAGTCTTTATGACTAAATAAAAATTTTCACGATTCTGTGATTTGGCAGGAGCTAAAAATAGAAGAGACTGAGACTGCCTAGCTGAGACCTGACTGCAGGGTTAGGTTGAATTAGTTCGAAATTGAAGTCAGTGTTCGATCGTGCAGCCATGTCCTGCAGCTTCATGACGGGGCTGAAAGACACAAAAAATTAACCATTCAATTTCAACGTATAAAATGTGACAATAAATAACACGGAATCATCTCACATAACAAGATTATTTGCAATTTAGGTTAGGGTGCATATTTTTATAGTCGATATGCTTACAAAAAATTATGTTAAAGAACATTCCATTTACACCAACGAGTTCTCGTCGCCGTTGCGCCAGCTGACTTCAATAAGCTTTTCATCATGTGGATAATGCAAAATTTTATGTAACTCGTCTCGTTGCTCCTCAGGCGTGGTTCTCTTGGACGTCGAAGAAACCAACGTCAAGTCCATCGTGAGTCGGGCTGTGGAGTGCATGGTTGCGGTCGACCATGTGCCGTACGACAAGAAGAAATTCGTCATCAACTCCCTGCTGGCGGATTGCGCTCATATAAATGAAAGAGAGATTCAGATTAACAGAAGTGAAAAAGAGACCAAGTGAGTCTGCTGATGTGGAGATAACACTAATTTCAAAATAATTATTCATTCTTGGCAGTGCATTTGATAGTACAAACAAATTAAGTTATTTAACCATGCAAAACGAATTGAAACTAGCATGCACAAAACTTCCAACAATTTTCATATTATAACTGATGAATCCTGAATATCATTTATTGAATAAATAATACGCAATGGCCAATAATTTTATGTTTGATGGCCTTGATTTAATTTTTTCATTCGTTTGTCCACAGTGATGATCACGAGACTGCGGTCCCCGAACACGCAAGAAAGGCCGGCATCAACAAAATATTTTCGGTTGGTTTCTAATTTTCTTCTAAATAACTTTTCATTTAAATGCTATATGCTTAAGCACTCTATTTAGGGAGATGCGCATTACATGAATCATGACATTTATATTTAAAAAATGGCACAATGTATCAATTATTGGTTTGTGTTTATATCTGTCACGAGCTACAGGATTTTATAAACAAATTTATATTAATTAATATTTCACAGGCGCACAACATCAGGAAAGGCAAATCTGAGGACCACGATACATATAACGTAAGTAATTTAGATTTTGTGATTATCAGACTGAAGTAAAACGCGTCAAAACTCGAAGGTAATTTTATATGCACCAGGTAAATTGCTTTGCCAGAGCGTCTCTGTGATCGCCAGACGGGATAAAATCGATAGGAATCGATCTTAGCATTCAACATTCAATGATTTTGACTTCGCTTTGTCTATCGTTTGGCACGTCCAGTATGCGTGAAATCAGACAATTAATTCTGCCAATGAGAAGTGAGCTTAATTGAAGTGAGCAGCAAAATGCTGAATCTAAAATTTTGAGTAGACTGATTCACGAATTTCCACCATGTGGCTAGTCCAAGTTTGCTTTTTCCTTAAATATCGTTCACATTTTTGTCACGTTGAAGACCCGAAATAAACCAAGTAAGAATTTTGAAAAATTGTACCTACTTATTAATGTTGAAAAGTTTTCGTTTCAATAAATATTATAAATATATATTCTTCCTAAGTAAGAAATCTTTAATCCGATGCAGCTAGAAATAGTAAAAAGTCTGCAAACATTTCTAAGAAATTTTCTGAAGCGATCGACCGTTGCAGCAGAGATGGGAAGTTCCCCGTCGCCTTTAACCTATTGAAGTAACCATAAAAAAAGTCCGGGGTGCCAGAGCTGGTCTTTCAAGCTGCCACTAAGCTGGTCCTTGAAGATAAACGAGCAAAACATTTGTCTCGCATTGTGCTCTATGGGAACAGCTTACGCTCTAAAGTTACGTTGGCGATATGAAATTTATTTGCTGCATTCCCCTCTCCATAATTTTATTTCGATGTTTGCCCTAATTTTACTGTGTTATATTATGACGCAGAAAAACTGGGGACATTTTTCAATGAAGACTGAATATTTTTCATATTATCTCAGACCAGCACTTGTAAAGTCAATTTCGCAACAATTCATGGAGAAATATTAATAAATAACTTGTAGCGCGGGACAAAAAAATTAAGTGTACCATGAAAATGAAATAAACACACAACTTAATGCTCATTACAGTCAGACTCGGGTGGTGGCCGGAAGTCATCTGAAGGCTCTGAAGCAACAGCGGTGCTCGTGGGGGCCGTGGACTTCCTCAAGTCCCCCACCATCGCCTTCGTCAGGCTGGCGGAGGGCGTCGTGATGGACAACCTCGTGGATGTAAGATAAACGGGGCACTGAGTTAGCGTCCACAAGTTACATTAAGCGACTCACTCCGAGAAATTGGTAGATTTCTTGATAGCAGAATAATTGGATTTAGTGTTTTTCTTCATTACTTAATCACATTTGCATCTCACTTTTAATAAAAACATTATCCCGGCACTTAGTTGACTGAAAACTGTGCAGGTTTTTTTAATAAAAAACAAATACTGATTTTGCTAACTCAGACTTCATACTCCCAGCTTATTCTATTTGGTCATCAAGTTATCAAGCAAGACACATTTTGAATTGAAAAAAAAATCTGCCTTCGATGGTATTACCTTCCACTTCATAATGGCTCATTTTCCTTGTAGACTTTCCAACATCTGCATCACCCTCTTTGCAGGTTCCTATTCCAGTGAGATTTCTCTTCATCCTCTTGGGGCCTTACCAAGAAGAGAAACAGTTCCAAGGAGTAGGGGAGTCCATCTCGACGTTGATGGCTGACAAAAAATTTCACGAAGTTGCTTACCGCGCACAAAACCGCAAAGATCTTATTTCAGCTGTGAATGCGTGCCTATTTTCCACCAAAACTCACGAGGACAGAAACAACAAAACTGTGGACATGAAGGAACGAGGCATTAATGGTAAGACGATTATGTTGAATTTTAAATTTTAATGCTCTATTATGGATACGGATAAAAACTTATTAATTATTCATAGATCCTTGCACGCCCTTTTCATTTTGTCCTAATTCAAATAATCTTTAAATCGAGGATAATTCAGTTTATCGAACACCAGGGCAGAGGGCAGGGGCATGCAACATCGAGATATTGATAAATGTCGAACAAGTTGGTAACAAAATCAATATAACAAAGTTGTATGCTGCCGGATGTATAACAAAAATTATGGCAAAGTATTTCTTTCGTTCAATTAATTATAAATCAGGAATGTTCGCTGAGTTTGACTATCTAAAATCCTCCAGAAACCATATTACTTTTAACCTTTATTCGGTTAGAATTTATCGGATATAAAAAAGCTTATGAAGCAATCTAGTTTTACAGCAGCCGTTTCGGATACAATCTCTGTGCTGGAGTTTATTTGCGAAAAATTTTTAAGTGAATAATTTAAATTTTTTAAGCATTTTTTCGTAAAAAAAGAGACAGTAAATTTGCGAAGTAAAAGTAACCTAGGGGCTAAAAAAACACTTTCTAATTTGGACTGAAAATAACTTTCCTGTTTTGTCTGCTAGTTACAAAATTGCATCCAGCATAAACTGCTTTAAATATCCAACATTGTAATTAATTATTTAATTATTCAATTATCTATGCTTCACCACCCATCCATCTCGAATCTTCCTGTGACATATGTGATGACATCCACGTCGTAGAGACATGACCTTTTCCCTGTTCTGCATCGCCGTGATGGTCGTTCGCAATCGAGTCTCTGTATTTCAGCCCTATAAATCTACCATACGGGGCACTGTGTTTGAGACTTTAACCGGTTATTCTGGCACGACCCTAAACTGCTTCAGTGCGGCTGTCCCAACTGTGTTCGGAGCTATCCCAGCTCTAATTTCTATCATGCGTTCATGGTATAAGACTGAATATTAAATAGTTTGTAAATCAAAAGGCAGATGTCTCCTCAACTTACGTATTACTTTGCAGGTGCTGTATCGCTTGACATAGAGCCGAATATTTTGGTAAATAGGGCGGGTCTTAAAAAAGAAGTTCGAGATCCGCTCAAGAGGGTGGGCAAGCCATTCCATGGCCTCATCCAGGACCTGAAGATACGTATGCCGCTCTACCTTAGTGACCTTAAAGACGGCATCTCTGCCCAGGTCCTAGCTTCGACCATCTTCATCTTCTTTGCCAGCCTGTCACCCGCCATCACTTTTGGCGGCATGTACGGTGAGTTCTTCTGAAACAGATTCCAACGGATTGCAAAATATAGAACTTAGCCGTTCTGTCTGACAGTCTCGTTCACATCTGTTTTGCCCACCATCATCTCGAATTTCAACTGCATATGCTGCGAGACGCGGATTTTCTGCGCTGTCACTAGCTTTACAGTTAACTTTTCCACATCATTAATAACTAATTGGATCATATTACTGGAGCGCTAATAGAATTCTGGAGTGTACAGTCAATAATATAGTTAACCGTAAATAATATTTAGAATAATTTCGTGCGTCTCGCATCCCGATAGGCAATAAATCATATGCTGACAATCATTATGGCTTCCAATAGATCCCTAAACATGAATCATTTGTACGTGAAATATTATTACAGTAAAATTGACTGTCGAGAATTATATCAATTGACGTATAATTACCATTAAAAATGTTTGTAATTTCTGTTCTTTGGTGTGCAGCCGATAAAACCAACCAACAGATTGGCGTGGGAGAGACGTTGCTCGTTACGTCCATCAACGGCGTGCTGCTGGCGCTGCTGGGGTGCCAGCCTCTCAACATCATCGGTGCTACGGGACCGCTCATGGTCTTTGACCTGGCTCTGTATCAGGTAGAGTTGTTGAGAATATCAATATCTATCATTTTTGTAGGTTCCAGTTTGGGTTAATGTCTGCAATTCTTGTTACGATATCATCGGTGCAACGGGACCTCTCATGGTCTTTGACCTGGCTCTGTATCAGGTAGAGTTGTATAGAACATCAATATTTTTATTGTTGTAGGTTCCAGTTTGAGTTTAATGCCTGCAATTCATGTTACGATATCATCGGTGCTACGGGACCTCTCATGGTCTTTGACCTGGCACTTTATCAGGTAGAGTTATTTGTTGAGAACATCAATGTTTCTTATTTTTACAGATCCAATTGGAGTTGATGCTTAAATTTTGGGTTAATTAAAATCGGCTTAATTAACATTCCCTTTTTGATAGAGAATTTTATAAATATCAAGATCCATTTCTTCCTTAATTATGCTGGTCGACTTTAGATTTGATGAGACATTAAATTCGTGAGGGATCAAATCTAATTCGGTGAATCGAAATCGCAATTTCGGAAAAATAAGATCAAATTTTCAGCTTATTCATAATTTTAAGGAGACCAAGTTCGGCGTTGGGTATTCAAGGCTTCATCTTGATCAGAGCTGCTAAATTTTTTTAGTCCTAAAATCACCTTCTAAGAATGGGACCTAGCGTAATCAGAAGGCCAACAATTGCACTTGAATAGGAAATTCAAACGCCATCAAAATAATAAGTTTTTTTTTCAAAATATTCGTCTCCATATAGAACCGATGAAAGAATTCCCAATGCAAATGGTTATAAACAAAATTAAAGATACTAGAACCACGATAGATCGTATGCAACAAAGACCTACAGTAACCATCCCCGTCGCAAGAAGCAACACAGTTTCAAGATTTTCGCTCTGGTATTTTTGCGCAACAACTTTGCCTTCAAGTTCGTAGATAATTTTCATTTATTTAGTGTTTTAAATTAATTTTCTCTTGCAGTTTGCAGAATCGTTTGAGATGGAGTTCCTGCCACTGAGAGTGTGGATTGGCGTGTGGATGGTGGTGCTTGGAATAATCATCTCGCTGTTTGAGCTGGTCACCGTAGTCAAGCATCTCTCACGCTTCACTGAAGAGATCTTTTCGACGCTCGTGTGTCTCATCTTCATCTACGGCGCCTGCGAGAAGATGGTAGCGATCTTCAAAGCCCATCCTCTGAGGGATGAATATCGATACGAAGATGAAAACCGCACAGAAATGTAAGAGAATATCGTTTTCTATGCGTGAATGTAAAATGATTGCGGAATCCTTAATAAACTTTTAATTAAAATAAACTCTTCCTTATTGTAGATTTGAGATTGTCTTTGCCAACTTCCTATTAAGCGTGAAAGATTACTTACAACTTTTCTAGTATTTTGTACGAGACTCAATTGTTTTTTTTTCATTGGCAGCGTTAGCGGGATTATCGTTAACGGAGTCTTGGTGAACGGAACGAACGCGGACGGAGTGGTCGTCAAGAGTTACGTGCTGCCACAGCCCAACACCGCGCTGCTCTCTCTCATCATGATGTTCGGCACCTTCTTCATCGCCTTCAGACTCAAGTTCTTTAGAAATTCCAAGTATCTTGGACGTACTGTGAGTATTATTTTATTTAACCCATCAGTAATGATAAATAAAAAGGAAAATATATTGATAAATAGCTGAATTTTGATTATTACTGTACAGAAATTTAAATTAATTCATGTGTAAACAGTATTATGCCACTCCAATAGTTAAAGAATAATTTCTTCAGGTTCGTCGAGCATTCGGAGACTTCGGTGTCCCTATTGCTATCGCAAGTATGGTGCTCATGGATTACCTGATAGAGGACACCTACACTGACAAGCTTACGATGCCTTCCGGCCTGCAGCCGAGCAAGCCTGAACTCAGAGGCTGGTTTATCAACCCGTTCGGTCTTCAGGTCGACATACCCGTCTGGGCCATCTTCGCTTGCGCCCCTGCATCTCTGCTATTACTAACCCTCGTCTTTATCGAGACAAATATTTGCCAGTGAGTGAAAATTTTACAGATAAATATAAGAATATCGGGTGAGCAAATAAATTAGGAGATTTATTTTCTATACGAAGGAGTGACGGTCGGTGAATTTGAAAGTCATACACAATGATACAACGCATTCGCATGCAACATTTCATGATGCAACACACGTTGCATCATGAAATTTTTCGCCCCACTTAAGATGTAACCATTTTCTCGTAGATTGGCAGCTGAAATCGCTCAAAACATTATTTTACTGAATTCCATCCAATTTTCGGTAAGAGTGATGTTTCGAAACGATTTCCCTTCCTTATGCTTGACAGTAACGTTGCTACTCATTCTCTTGTCACAGTATTATCATGAGCAAGCCTGAGAGAAACTTGAAGAAAGGCAGCGGCTTCCATTGGGATCTTTTCCTGACATGCATCCTCAACCTCATCTCCGGTGAGTCATATAAATGTTGGGGTGACGTTCTTTGGAGTCATTGATAACATGATAACCATTATACATCAATGTTGGGGTGACGTTCTTTGGAGTCATCGATAACATGATAACCATTATACGTCAATGTTAGAGTGACATGTTGTTTAGCCATCGATGAGGTAGAGATATTCTAACCATTCTTGGATATCTTTCTAACATTCTTATATGGTATATAGAGATACATCAACACCGACATGAACATGAAGTATCCTGAGTCTTCCGAGATGAACACAATACATTTTTTCAAGGCTTTTGCAAGCCAGTGAAATAGTTTTTCATTCATTGCTATTCGAGTATGTAAATTCGAGTATTGCATTAATGATGAAATAAGACCTCGTCTTCACACAGAAACTTTTCCACTATTTTCCACTACTCTAAAACAAGTTCGCAGTCAAATCCACACCTAAATCTTCATTATGACTAGCGAACTTTTTTATTTTATTTTTTTAGTTTAATTAACACGTTGACTCGGATTGCTTCATCTTGTACTATTATATAATTTTTTGTACTATGATGAAACAGGGTTGCCAAATGGTCTTTTTTTTCGGACAAATTCCGCTATGTATTTTTTTTTTCAATTTCGTTGGCCGGCTAAAGTTTATGCTAGGAGTACTTCCTAACTATTTAATAAAACAATAAATGGAATTTTAACACAGGAACCTATAAATATACTAGTATATATTGAGTTATAGGCCTTTCTTGTTAGCGGACTTGGCCGTTTATAGGCCATCTGACAACCCTGAATTATGTACCACTACGTCCTAGAGAAATACATTTCGAGGTACGCACATGTACCACTTTGAAGTCAACTTGTTAATAGTAAATAGTAGTCTGACGTAACCTTGCGTTACTACAGGAGTCATGGGAGCGCCATTCATGACGGCCGCTGTAGTGCGCTGTGTGACTCATGCTGCGTCACTCACCATCGTCGACCCCAACAACCCAGCCAAGGCTATCGGAGCTCACGGTAAGCAGCGATATCGATGTGAAGGTATCGCGAAAACAAACTTATACAACTTGCAATACTCTTATATGTGGAAGTACAGGACAATTCTAATTCACAGGACAAGAGAATTTCACTCATAATCCTTCGCATGTTTTGCAATTCCTGGATATAGTTTTGTAGGAGTAGAATTAACAAAAAATTTCTGATACATCCTTAGGTGTCATTAGACTGAAATAATGCATACCATTTCAGAACAAAGACTAAGTGCATTTGCGGTATCGGTGATGGTTGGTCTTGCGATCTTATTATCGGACGTCCTCAACCTGATCCCAAATGCCGTGCTGTACGGCGTCTTCATGTACATGGGCATATCAGCCATCACCAGCATCCAGTTCTTCCAACGCTGCATCCTATTTTTCGTCCCCGTCAAGCATCATCCCAAAGACATGCCATTCGTTACGGACGTAAGTTGAAATACTGAACGAAAACCAATCTATTCTGATAATCAAAACCATAATTTAATTCAGCCTAATTCTGACGCTGAAATTCAGATGTTTTTAGTAGCTGGTTTTGTTCCGAGTTGTCTCTTCTCTAGCAAGTCTGCATGTCCATGAAATTTTGCATGAAATTGATTCATATACAAAATGATAATAAATGATATATACTATTAAACAAATGAATAATAAATGAAAACATGAAAATTATAATAAAAAAATCTATTTGATTTAGCAATAACGTGGAAATTTTTTAAGTTAAATCATCGCAAACATTGATCCTCCGTGGCGGACGGTTCACGGATCAAAAATTAAATTAAAACCAGAAACTATTAATCTGCAGATAATGTTAAAACTTGATCCTTAACGCATGTATAGTGTTTAGAAAACCTGGATCCGTTATATTGTGGTTGCGATCCTTTATCTTGTGGTTGCGATCCTTTATCTTGTGGTTGCGATCATTTATCTTGTGGTTGCGATCATTTATCTTGTGGTTGCGATCCTTTATCTTGTGGTTGTGAACCTTTATCTTGTGGTTGCGATCCTCTATCTTGTGGTTGCGATCCTTTATCTTGTGGTTGCGATTCTTTATCTTGTGGTTGCGATCATTTATCTTGTGGTTGTGATCCTTTACCTTGTGGTTGTGAACCTTTATCTTCTGGTTGCGATCATTTATCTTATGGTTGCGAACCTTTACCTTGTGGTTGTGAACCTTTATCTTCTGGTTGAGATCATTTATCTTATGGTTGTGAACCTTTATCTTGTGGTTTTGATCCTTTATCTTGTGGTTACAATCCGTTATCTTGTGATGGTAATGAACATTGAACGAACTCGTTCATTGAATAGCACGGCGCACGAATGACACTGATTTTGTTACTTCTTTTAGGTGTCCACAAAGAAGATGCATCTCTTCACGATCGTCCAGCTCTCGATGATCGCGGTGCTGTGGGTGGTTAAACAATCCCCAGCGTCCCTGTGTTTCCCCTTCATCCTCATGATCCTCGTCCCTATTCGCATGTTCCTTCTGCCCTACATCTGGACCGCTAATGAACTCTTCGCTGTGAGTATCCATAAGCAATACTTTCGGTGGTATATGATGGAATATAAAATTCATTTGGAACGATTAATATTTATTTTCAAGGAACGGCGGAAAGTTTTCGACTCGTAATATTATGATTATTTAATAAATGAGATTTTATCAAACTTATTTGCTATTATAACCTGAATTTCGTGCAAAAATGGGAAATACTACTTTCCTTTAACTATTGCGCAGGGAGAGACTATCCTTCATTAAATGTACCTATAGAGATACGGGAAAATAAAGAAAAAACAATGTCTTAAACTGGAAAGCAGGAGTTTGTAGGCGATTAATTAAATACAAACAAGGATGATCTTTTATAAATTTATGGGGTTTTATGTCTTGTGTGTTCAGTAAACATTTGAACGTGCTCACCTTACTATATTTATTCTAGTTTTTAAAATAAACTAGTTTAATTGTATTAAATTTTCTTTCCGTTTATCAAAAAATTTTAATATTGTACACTTCTAAATTTTAAAATAATTCTTGGCAAAATTTTCAAGTCATTTTAATTTTCGTTGAATTTGATTCATTTCCGTACAAATGTATCAGTTCCTTAAACTGAATGAGAAACGGCGAAATCAAACATTTAATTGCAATTCACTTCCATCAAACCAACGTAAGATTAATTAACAACGTTGAATATTTTCAACTCAGCTGGACGGCGGGGCCCCTCCCAAGACCGACGACGAGCCAGATTTCTACGAAGTTTCCCACAACATCGGCAGCTTCCGTGAGCCGCCGGCCGCCTCGGAGATTACGCCGCCTACGACGCAAAATTCTGTGCAGAGAAACTAAGTCATCAAGAGAAAAAACATAGGGCGTTTTCAGTGTTCAAATTAATCTATGTAATTTATCGAATTAGTCGCCATTGCTGCTTATTTCCGGAAATAATGAGGCGCCCATTATCAGTTAATTAATTACCCAACCATTTTCTTTGCGACAGTGATCGGTCTTCTAATCCAGAATATGACTGGAAATCAAATATCAATACCAAGTTACATCATACCTCATACTTGAGGTGCAGACAGATTAAAAATTGCCGTTTCGATGAAGACAATGAATTAGATTCGTGTGCTAAAAAGAGGGGATTAGAAGTATGAAACCTATCGTCATTGCCATGAGTACTCTTAGGGGTAGAATTCAACACAGCCATGTAATTAAGTGTATATGATTAATTGATGTAAATAGCCCTGATTATGTGTAGTTCATAATGTGTATTATTTTATATGTCTAAGCTTGTGATATTCACAACCTTTGTATAATCATTAAAGATTTAATTAGAAAATTTGTCGAATCATTTTAATAACGAATTCTCCGTTAATTGCAAGCATTTTCATCAATGATTATTGCGTTCGAATGCAATACCAACTCGACTGATTTTTATATCCCGTGCTATAAGAGAACCGCATCCAAGAGATTACCTGCTTACCAAGGTATTATCTAAATAGTGACATTGTTATTAATCTTAATCAAATGAAACTCAGAAATTTATACATCGGTTCGGGGGTAAACCATGCGCGGGCAGCTCTGCACGAGGAAATCCAAGAGAGGTTTCGCCCGCCGCTTCTAATTGATACAATTTAAATTATACTTTCCTTTGTTAGGTAAATGGAATTAATGAGGTTATTTATTAAAGAAATTGGTGAATTTAGCCAAAATCTTTGACAATTAATTTTTTAGGCTGACTTTCTGCATTACATACAGGGCCCAGTTACTTGATCCAACTGTAGTTATTTTTATTAACGAATGAGCATAAAATTTCACCAACATCAAGAAGATCAAAAATAATTTATTGTTTGGAAAACTGATGCTCCTAAACAGAAAATAACTTGCATAAATTGTAACTCCACCAGTAAGGAATTCTAAAAAGTAATACATTGCATAGTCTTCCCCAACAACAAGTATATCTATTAGCAATAGTTTCACGATTCATACTGTCTATATGTGTGCTCAAATTGGCTCCAGTTCTATTCCAACACACTTAGCATAAATGTAAAAAGTTTTCTTCTATTTCAACCTCAAATTATAGGAGGCTAGCAACTCTAATTACGAAGACTTCAATTAAATTCCTGCTGATACGTATATGTTATGATCGCAGCATTAAGGTGATATTAGGGTTAAAATACTGAACACGAGAGTAGAGTGTATAAATAATTTAGTTATCTATTGCGGTAAAGATAAGCTTGTAACACAGCTATTTCGTTGAAAATTAAATTACTTGATAATGAATAAAAAATAAAAATAATCTATTTTTCATTACCGTACCCCTTTGGTTTGGGCGGCTATGTACAATTTCCCAATTGCTTCCATGTTACAAAATATTCGAGCTTACGTCAACATCGATTGGTAAAGGTTGAAGTTCACAACTCATAGTGCAACCTAAACTACCACCACGGAATATTCATCTAACACAAACATACCCAGGTTGATAATCAAGGTTAGAACAAATAAAGACGAATCTAATGTTTATATTCGTTCATAAACAATACCGTTTTGAAGTTGTAAGAAGAAATATAAAATAGTATGTCTCAGTAATCGCTTAAGGTACGTAACATTTTCTCACAGGCCATCAACCATTTTGCAGCAAATTCTGTGTTATTTTCTCAAACTAACACACGTTTAATGGATTTTCATCAATTTTTGAATCAAACTCGAATGACACTGCGACACTGAAGTTTACTATGCGACAAAATGAAGTTTACAAGCTCATATTATTTAGTTCAAATTTTATTACTTGGGATTGAAGAGTTAATCTGATTTTGATCATATTGTTGGCAGTTGGTGTTAAATTTCATTCGCCACTCTCCTGTGATCATCCTGAAATTCCAGAGACGGCAAACGGAATTGGAATTAGAAGATTAGTTGTTCTTTAGCTGGAATTTTTTTCGCGATTTCCTTGAATATACCTTAAAAAATATAACTCAGTACTCACTGCAGTGAGTGCAAGAGAGCGCATTTTCTCGCCGACGAAAACATGAAGTCACGGACGGACAGACAGACGGACGGACAGACGGACATGGCGAGTACAATAGTGAATTATTTTCATAAATGAGAAAATGCGCTAAAAGGATCAAATACTATGTTCAAGTCCCGAATGTGCGAGTGATCAACATATTCTGGATACATGAAACGTCTTGGAGTTGTCCATTCGGTGCCATCACGACTGCGTCAAGCATTCAATTTCGTTAAAATTAAAAGAGACCTAGCAAAGTAGCTTACAGATGGAGATGGACCCAAATGAACAGAGCTCCATTACTTGATACTGTTCAACTACTTTGGCTCTAAATTCGATAAAATTTGGAAAATGAGAAAAATAAACAAACATTCGGAATTTTGTATGTCTGGAAAATTTTTAATGAACATTCCAACTAAAGAACTATAAATATATATATGTCTTCAGTTCAATTTTGATGTATTTTTTTCGAAATTGAAAAATTAGTAACAACAAAAGCAGTTACCGCGGATACGTTTACAGCCCATGGAAAAAGTGTGGTTTGGAATTGTGGAAAACCTCTGCACTATTATCAACCTATTTAAAAACAGTCATCAAACCAAAATTATAAATCATATTATAGCTAAATTATACTCGATAACATAATATAACTATTTCTTAACCCTTTCGCCGGTAATCATAGAAATATGCAAAAACTCAAGTTTTCGAAACCAGTAGGCTATCGTAAAACTTTTTTTCTGACACAATACTCCTCACACACTAAGAGACGAATAAAATTCAAATACAAATAAATGCCGTACATCCTGAATGGCGTACTAAAAAATAAATATTTGTTGTGTTAATTGATAATGTGTTAATCTTTTTATTTTTATTCGTCCATCACTGGTCATAAAGTCTTTTTTGGGGTTCTCCGCTGTCACAGACTCCTGCTCTTCTTTAAATATCGTTTTCCACTCTCAATCAAAGCCGAAGTTTCTCTGCCGGACAAACAACTGTACTGCAATTTCTTTACCCATAATGCACTCATCCTTAACTCATTCCTCCCGTACGTACGTCCATACACTCCCTGCGCCCCTTCCCTCACATCAAACAATGCATACCTCGGCAAAATCATCATACATACATTCTTCATTTATTCGTAACCATGAGTACATAGCACAGGCATATTAGAAGGGGTGGAAACAAGAATAAGGAATCATTAATGTAGCGCAATATAATTACCAATTTTTTTAAAGTTGCAAAATGAAAGCTGCAGTTAAAATTCAAATTAATAAAATAATGTTGAATTTAATTCCCATATAAATATTATCAGAATTAGATTATATAAAAATTAGTAAGGTATCCACTTCAATTGTATCTTTATTCAACTATCATAAAAAAATCAACTGGAATTTTGTGCTGGCAATAAAAACAATAAAAACCCTTTAAATAATTATGACACATTAACAACTTTTATTGTGCTTTACTTCCTACAGATCGCATTTTATACCACACTTAAAACCTCCATGGAACACGAAGAGCGATACACTTCCAGGATTAGAAAAAATATAACTCAGTATACTCACAGCAGTGAGTGACAGAGAGCGCATTTTCTCGTCGACGAAAGAGTGGTCACGGACGGACGGACGGACAGATAGACGGACAGACCGACAGACGGACAGACGGACGGACGGACTGATAGACGGACGGACTGACGAGCACAATAGCGCATTTTTTCCATGAATGAGAAAATACGCTAAAAAGTGTCACTGAAATACATCAGGACATGCACAATGTTTTCTATCGCTGTTCAATAAGCAACGTGTTGCTCGCGACTCTTACCTCCACATGAGCGCCCAGCTTGAAGGACTCGACGAAGCTGTGCAGCAGTTCCATCTGCCTCGCCACCGCCGCCATGCCGGTGCCGCCGTCCGAGCTGTACTGCTCCACGCTCGACTCGAAACTCCACACGGACGACACGTCAGCCGTGAATAGTGGACTGCCAAGTCATAAATTATAAGCGAAGAGAAATATCAGAAGCACAGGTGCATAACGCGGGTCATAATCTCCACACAGACGACACGTCAGCAGTAAATAACGAACTTAAGAGTCATTAGTGAATAGCAAAGAGAAATGTCATGACGCAGATTACATATCTTCTACAAATTCTAAATGACTCTTTGGTAAATTTTAAAAGGGACACAATAACTTGGTCTATGTGCCACAAAATACCTGCATCATTTGATAAATATTGCTTAAAAAAATCATCGGTCGAATGTTAACTAGCTAGAAATCACAAAAAGTTTTACTTTTTGCGTGTCAGTTACTTGGTAAAATATCAGATGTCTGATATATCAGATATGAGGACAATTATTTCACGAACAAATTTCTCTTCAATGTAACAATATTTTTTTCTCAAATGAATAAAACAGGAATAGTAAGTTAAACTTTTTAAGAAACATCATTTCTTGCTCACCAATGAAATTTGAACTTCTACAATAAACTGATATTTCTGATGAACTTCTTTCACAATAATTGAATGAGAATGAAATGTATCTAGGCTCAAATTTGTTTAAAAAATATCAATAAAGACAGCTATGAGAGTTATGGAAAACATAAATTCAACACATATGCAGCGACAACATATCCGACATGTCAAACGTTGAGTCAACAAACCTTATACTCCTGAGCTCGTCTAAAGACAAACTCGAGAAAGGCTTCTGCAGCTCTTCGGCGAGCTTGACGACTTCTCCGGCCTTGCCGTGCGCGGTACGAAAAGCCATCTGCCACAGGAAATATTTTACACTCAAATATACTTCCACGAACGCGTGTCCACCCACATTATACAAGAAATATTCTGCACTAAACTCTATTCTGCACGAACCCGTCATCCGAGACCGCGTTTTATGGAGTACTACTTCTTATCGAACAAGTGGTTACATTTAAGTATTTCATGATTTCGTTAGAGCCCCGATTAAGCAATTCAAAGTTATTATAGCAGATTCGCTGTAAGACAAACATTCTTTAACTTACAATTCAGCTAGTATCTAATATCAAAATCTAATTCAGCTAGTATCTAATACCACATGCGCTTAATTGTCCAGCTGTACCTAATAATCAATTATTCTAACATAATTTATTTATAAAACATACAATTTCAATAAAATATATAATATTAAAATTATTGATTACTAATTTTACATCAAATTATTGCATGACAACGTTCACTTTTTGCACCAATTTCACACAAATCATATAGTACCATTTATAGATAAAAAGTTTTCCTTGACGAATATCAAGAAAATATGAAATTTTCCTGTTAGAATTCTGTCAAGTCCTAGTTTTTAGAAATGAGCTGATGATAATAAGTTTATTTGTAAGCTGGTACCCCTTTCCGGACGAGGTAGTAGGCGATGTCCGTAGCCAGCATGCTCTCTGACAGCGCTGCTCGACAAGCCTCTGTGTTCACCTGCGACACGAGATAAGATCTTAATAATAATAATAGCGGTTTCAGCGTTTATTAGGCCGTAGGCCTGTCGCCGATTCTTAACAGCGTAGAACATTCACAGCATTTTGAGGTCTCGAACTCGCAACACACTGCTACAATTCTGCTGTGCTTAACCGCCCGGCCTCCTCGCCGATTCTGACCAGAAACTGGCGCACAGAGCTGGTATCGAACCCGCACCTCTCTGCGCCAATCCTGGTACTCTAAACTTTAACCACTGGGCCACAAGATCTTGACCATAGGGAACATTTCGGCGTACGTCCACAGCAGATTCAAGTTTATTTTCAATAAAAAAACCTAGTTAATTTTCATATAGATCATTTCAATGATCGTTGCTATTAGTGCTATGCAAGCCTTCAAAATCAGGCAACGATTGTCAACGTTCAGCATGAGTAACAGCAGGGAAGATTATATCTTCCTGTAAAACAAAAATTATGTACTAAATCTCTTCCAAATAAATCATTTGCATCTGATTCCGCATGCTGAATTGCAAATGATAATTTATTAATTGAAAATAATAATTACAATAATCTTGAGGCATATGCTGTTGTAATATTTTAACCATCAATTAATATAAATTGTACATTCTTTTGATGCGGATTTAAAATAGCTTCCATGAATAGCAACAATATGACTACAATCAGAAGTAAAATTTTCGATCGGAATACAATGTTTGTATTTTATATAATCTAACTTCCATGCACCGTTAGAAATATGTTATTTAATCTCATATCTCACTCGAAAACTTCGTTGCGTTGTTCTTCACCTTTAGAATGACAAAAACATTTTTTAGCAGAAGAAAAAGGAAACAGTAACCAAGGAAAGTTCTATAAGTGTAATTCTAAATTGGGTCAGAAAAAATTTAAGTAAGCTGGTAAGGTAATAAACACAATAATAATTCAATATACAAATCAGTATCATCAGTTAATTTAAGAGAGAGATATTAGTATATAGAACGGTGCCTGACGCGCATAGTGGTGACGACGCCCGTGAGGACACCAAGCAAGTCGGTGAGGGTGAAGGCCACGTCAAAGAGTGCCTCCTTGTCCTCCTGCAGGTCTTTGTTGTAGGTCGACGGCAGGCCCTTCAGCACGCATAGGAATCCCGTCAGCTGAACGAGGGAAGAGGAAGGACTAATTTCAAATAAATATTTTATATCATATAAATTAGGAGCTTGCTCATCATTTTCCTCTTCAGTGGATGATTGCGTCTTCTTCATTTTTGGTTTGCAAATGATGAGATATTATAGATAATTAAATTAAAAATTGAGCGACAACTTTCTTTGTGCCGCTATATATATTATAGATAATTTTATTTCAATATAGATATTATAGATAATTAAATAAAAATTTAAGTGATAACCTTCATGGTTCTGCTATAAATATAATTGTGGTATTTATGGAGAATCGCTCTCAACTTGTCCCCCACCCGTCCTATGAAAGTCGCCGCTTTGCCACGGACGAGCTCGACGCTGTCAGGGTTCTTCTTCTGCGGCATGAGGGAGCTGCCCGTGGAGTAGGCGTCCGCAAGCTGCTCGTAGCCGAACTCGGCACTGCTGTACAGGCTGAGGTCTTCAGAGAGCCGACTTAGGTGACTGCACAGCATCGTGGCGAAGTACAGGTAGTCCGCTGACAGAGGGGAAACTCTCTTAGATGTGAAAGTTGGGTCTTTCGACACGAAAAAATAATTAGAAGAATCTCTGATAGAAAAAAAACACTGTATCAAACGAAGAAATACTTGTAGAACTTTCTGCCATATCCAAGCCCGACAGTAAAGTGAAATAAATGCAATTTTTTTTATGGTAAAATGAGTGAATATATATTGTGGAGAAATAAATATCCTGAAATCCAGAGTCCAAAAACTGTATAAAACCAGTTTCATCACCACCTATCGTAATATGCAAATGAACAAAGTCATGCACCGTAAGTTACAAATCAACAAGTTGTGTGCAACAGGAATAGAGAAGTCTAACCGACGAAGTCTCGATCTGCCACCGCCATCATGGAGTTGTGCATGACTGAGGAGAAGCCAAGGTCAGCTGCCAGAGCCTTCCTGTCGATGTTGAAGGGGTTACCCGCCAACGCCCCACAACCCAAGGGGCATTGGTCGGTGCTGGTGTAGCACTGTTCTAGGCGACGCAGGTCACCACGCAGCCACCAGGCAAAACTAGAGTACCAATATCAAGCCTAGGTTATTGCTAAATTATACTGAAAATCAACTTGTATGTGTCAGATAAATTTTAAAATCTAAAGCATCAGATAGGTAATGGAATAAATTAATATTCTTTAATACAAGTTACAAGACCTGACAGCAGTTAAAAACGGTTGGGGCAGTTGATAGACTAAATTTCATAGAAATACAAATAATTTCGAGCAATTAAAACCAAATCGTCTGAGTCACCCATGTAGTAAAAAATTTAACTAATCGTAATCACTTGAGTAGTCCCCTAAACAAGGACTAAGGTGTCACTCAGGTAAATTTTTTAATTGCACGAGACTGTCAGGACAAAAAATAATTTGGTAGAGAATTATGTGTTCGTAAAAAATTAATCGGACTTAATATGATGGACATGCATGCATCTATCTCTTGCATAATTTATTTGATTGTTAAGCCGAAAATTGATCAGAAGAAAGCAAGTAGAGAAAAGTTAACGTGAATAAAACGGCCGCATTTTCATTGAAAAAGATTCGGGGATCAATCATCACGATCATGTTTCTTATGGATGGCAGTTTTTGAGCTGATAATCTCCAAACGTTTGCTATGGAATTGAGATTTCTTTTTAACGCATTTTCTCATTTATGGAAAAAATGCACTATTGTTCTCGCCATGTCCGTCTGTCCGTCCGTGACTTCACGTTTTCGTCGACGAGAAAATGCGCTCTCTGTCACTCACTGCAGTGAGTACTGAGTTATATTTTTTGGCGTATTATTTGCTAGCAAATTTTAGGATAATCTAAAACGGATGCAATAGCGATTTATTCTGTAGAAAATATCACCTGAGCAGCCAATGAGCAAAGCGCACAGGCTGTGCACGCTGGAGGTGCGTGTAGCCCGCACACAACACATGCTTGGTGTCCTCAGCTCTGGCCAGCAGCGCCTGCACAAACAACACATCCCTTAAGGTCCCGATTGAAAGCCGAGAGGCTTCGAACATGCTCGGCTCTTCCCTAAGCGTTTCTTCACTAATTAGGATAGACTTTACTCCACTCGCAAATGAGATGGCGATATGGATTTTTCCATACTTACCCATCTATTTATTTATAAGCGTCGACCAGTAATAGAAAATATGTAGACTTTGTATTAAAAGAGTTTTAATGAGAGGAAATTTCAAGAAACTTTGAATATTATTGTTCATCATGTCTGCGATTTTTACACTTTTTTCGAGATATAAACGGGTTGTAATTTTTATTGTCAATTGAATGGTATATTCGGCATTCCTTTCAGATGCAACCTTAATCACCACCCTGTTGTTTTATTACCTGGGATTTTATCACATCATCGCCCATAGGTACATTTATCATGCTGATTGCATGTTAAACGCAACGTTCTAAAAACACATAACTTTCCCCTATCCTGCTGCTGAGCATTGCGTTTCAGCAGGAAAAAATCACATCACGAGCACTCGTTAAACAAAGCCTTCTAAGGCCACCTTGATGTACTCCTCTTACAGTGCCTTCTTCATTTCCAGCCTATGCCAGAATTTGTCACGAGTTTTATTTTCTACCCAGTCGTACATGTGTTAGGGAAATTTCCGATCCGGACTTCTGGAAAGACTACGGCGAAGAAGCAGAACGGGCTCAGTCCATATAAGGCTGAGTCGCTGCTCTCGTATAAGCTTAATTCTGTAAACTCTAACTGCGCGGTCGTGTTCTGTTCCACTACGTGCTTAATGTTACCTTAGTTTCCTAAATTCTGTAAATGAATGGTGTTAATTTGTTGTGCACAACCTTTGATTTGTTTAAATTTCAGTTTTGGGGTGCATGCGTTTTTTCACTTCTTTTGACACTTTGGCCAGCTCGTCAAATTGCCTATTTGACTTGAAACCTTAAAACTTTAAACTTTAACTATTAACCTCTAAACTTTAAACCTTGAAATTAATACCTTGACTGGCCAAGGTGGTCTTTCTCTATACTAAGGTGACCTATATTTATGCTCGGAACTGCCGCGCGTTAAATTAAATTGAATTATTAATTACTACAAATGATTTCTACGTCTGTAAGCACTACGCAGTATGTGCACTTAATCTTAATTGATTAAGGTGAGCCATAAGCTTTTATTATTAGCGTAAACTTAACTGCTTCTGATTAACTTCTGAAATATCTGAATTATTGCCATTTATTAGCTTATTGACTCTATTGTAATGATGCATTTGTTTTACCAGTATCTCGAGTAATCGTCAACATCTGCTGCCTTTCTGCCAAATTAAATTAAACCTGGACGCAGCTTTCTATAAATGGATTGAAACTACTTTGAATATGAAGAAACTGCCCCGAATAAGAAGCTTTGAATAAATTCTTATTAAAATGCCTTAATTGAAGATCACTTATTTCTATCCTGCTTAGCGCTTAACTTTTGAAATCATTTCTAGAAGAGGATTACCTCCAGCGTAGGGAAAAAACCCTACACATGTGTCTATCATTGTTGACATTATTAATCAGCTGCTGAACAAAGATATTAGATTTAAGAAGCTTTCGAATCTTGTCTTGCTTGCCTAGCACAATTATATAATGAAGTTATATATTTATAATTATAACATTCGTGTCCGCTCATTAATTGTTAAATTATAATATGAATGACTGAAATTTCTGAGGCTGCCACGGTTCAATCCTTGTCACCACCTGCCGTTGTTGGTAACGGAAGAAAAAACGGGATATAGGTCGAAAATGATTCCATTGAGGGCTGGATTATTTTTTTAACATAACAGTATTTCTTTAATGACAATTAAAATGAAATAATTCGCTTAGTGTGTTCAGATGAAGGAGCACCATCAGCAAGCGAAAACAAAAAAAGTACAAATTCCGCAGAAGCCAAAGATAACGCATGTTGTAACCGTGTAATAAATTTGTAGATTATATCTCCATGTTACTTTTTTAAGCGTGCAGTTCAATTTTGGAACCGCTGCGATGACGATTTAAAGAGCTATGGGCACAAGTTCGCTGTATGGCCGTGGGTGTTCATGATACTAGAGGCGCGGTACCATATAACCGTACTACCACTGTAAGAAATTGCCCAGCGGAGCTAGAGTATAGGAAAGAAATTGACTGTGCGTAGAGATATTTTGTCATGAAGAAGAAAAAAATCTCTATTAGAGGCATCTACATAATGGAGGTATATTAAAGGCTTCTGCTTATTAGAGGCTAATCCGTAGAAGGGAAAGTAAACTGTGCTCGAAGACACTTCGCAATGATGGAGAAAAAGTTCACTATTACAGGCAAATGAGCAGAATTAAAAGTAGACTACACTTGTAGATATTTTGCTGTGAAGGAAATGTATTACGCGGTTTGAGAAAAATGGGCAGTATGAAACGTTGACTGTGCTTAGAGATATTTCGTTGTGAAGGAGTTAGATTTCACTTATATAGGCAAATACTAAGAATCAAGGTAAAGTGAGCAGTATCGGACTCGAACTAATTTGCATACGTCTATGACTTATGTAACGGTATTTGCTTCAGGTTAGAATGTGTACCTGTTCGCAAGCAAACTTTTTAATATAAGCAATATTACATTATCCGGGAAATATTTTTGGGAAAAAGCAATCCTTAGAAAATTTTTCACGTCTAAAACTTGAAGCAATATTACGAGCGTTATCATTAAATTTAAACTGAATAACCAGACTTATTTTATGTGTATCAAAAGATTTTTCAATAAAAATGTCTCCTAAAAGCTTGCCTCAGTGTCTGCAATTAAACATTGGTACTGCCAATTATTTTAATTACTCGAGTATCGTCAACAACAGTGGAGTAGGTTGCTTTGAGGCATTACTTTGAGCCCTAGGGTAATTTACACGTTCGCTAGCCTTGTTCACTGTACAGGGTCATCATTATTTAGCGTTAAATTTTTTTTCAAAATCAATACACTCGCAAAACAGTCAAATGTGTCGTATGGAACCATGTCGACTGTTCTCCGGAAGGACCTAAAGTTGTCCCCATTCAAGCATGTCAAAAAACACCAACTGTCTGCTCTCAAGTTGTTGACAAACGCCTCCAAAGATCCAAGATTCTAATTTCCTGCATTCATGATGGCACGCTGCCAAACCTCATTTTCAGTGATGAGAAGATATTCAATGTTGAACACCACTTCAACTCCCAAAATGATCAAATTTGGTCGAAGAATGGGACGAAGGATCCTGTGTGGTGACTAGGAAGCAATGCCCGACCTCAGTGTTGGTCTGGGCAGCCGTAACAGTGTCCTCAAGGAGTCCCCTCTTTTTTGTTGACAAAGGGGTGAAATTGAATCAGAAGAACTATCGAGATGCCATCCTTATTAAGTTGTTAGTGCATTGTTGCCCTCGGCACGAAAGCACTTCTAAAAACGCCCCTGGTCGTTCCAGCAGGACTCTGCACCATCCCATGGGGCCAAATCGATTCAGGAGTGGCTGTCCGAGAATGTTCCCCACTTCATTACCAAAGATGAATGGCCCCAATCGTCAGCCGATCTGTATCCTCTGGATTTTGGGATCTGGTCATACCTTGAGGGCAAGGTATCGACCGTTCACCATAGCAGTTTGGACGCCCTAGAGGTCAAGCTGCTGAAGGAGTGGGCCATGACTTACACGTGACTCGTGTAAGGCTTTCTCTAAGCGTCTACAACTCGTTATTGATGCAGATGGTGGACATATTGAATGAAATTGTGAGAATTGTATCTCTGAACCTCTCCTTACGTAAATACATTTTCAAACATTCACAATTGTGTTTCATTTCATAGTTCTAACCACTCAAAGTTGTAACGCTAAATACTGATGACCCTCTATAATCGTCAAATAAGTCTTATAGCTCTGTCAATTGAACCCTTGACCTACGAAGTTCTTGTGGTAACCTGGCCTGTAGACTGCAATAGCATTGACTAATCATTCCATAAATTGGTTGTGTAACTTAAATATAAATTTGGCACCTCTTTGGTTGTGTATTTTTTATAAGGCAATAGTTAAAATAACATTACATTCGTGTGGAAAATTCTCTAATCCAAAATATCGTAATAAATAATCATAACTTATGCGTCCGTAGAAAAATCGATATAATTTCATAACTAGAGGCAGCTGACGTATTAGCTAAATTATTTGGAAAGTATTAATTGGAAGTAAGAGTATAATTGGAAAGTATTAATTGGAAGTAAAGAGCATAAATCTGTGGCGGGACTGGAGCTTCACTCACCTTGATGAGGTCAAGCAGCCATGTGGCCGTAGCACCGAGATGTGACCTCAGCCAGAGACGCGTGTCCGTGGCCACCTGATCGTTGCGGCTGCGCCCAGTGTGTAGCTTACCACCAACCTCGCCGATCAACTCCTGCTTAATGTAGCACATTGGTTAGTTATTCATGAATTAAGTTTGAAAACATGAATTAGATTTGTTTATGAATCTTGCTTAATGTAGGACATTGGTTAGAAAAATTATTCATGAATTAGGTTTGAGCGTAACGTTATTTATGAAAAAACAACGCATCAAAACAAAAACATCATCTAAATTGGAAGTGAAATTGATAGAATACGAGCTTTTCCGGACTAGAGTGCAGCGCACTAGAATAAACTCATTGAAAACATTGGTTTCGAACCATGAAATATTCAAAGTAGTAAATGTTAAGTAATTCTTGAACAATCAACATTATAAATATAGTGAGAATTCAGCGGGAGGTGCATCATGACATAACTTTGGTCGAGGAAAGTTTGCTTATGGTGAACAATCAGCAATAAGTTTGTAGCAGCTATTGATCTAACACGGCAACATTTCTTATGTATTCTTGCCTTGAGTCGTCTTTCGTTTGCAGTGTGTATGTCTTCATCGCTAGGGTGAACCACAAACGAGCCTGACGTCCATTCCTGAAGTACGGATTCCAATCCAACACGGATTTTAGTTGCTTCCTCCGCCGTGAGAAGTCCAGCGCGCTCAATTGCTCGACTATACGCAATGCTACCCTGCCCACGCAAAATCTCGGTAGATAATTTGTATTTTAAATTCAACATTAGGGAATCACGAGTTGAAATAAAACTGTCAGATCCGTGAACTATTATATGGTTTTACTTGTATATCTTCCTTGAACATAATCTTGTCACGCTGCAAAGAGGAATTGAAGCGTTCCATTATAGGGTCGGTAGCTCCCGTGAAGCGACCACCCCAGAGCTTCCCTTCATCGCTCTGATTTCCTCCTGAAGTGAGTAAACAATGAATGATCAGTGTTGGTGCATCATACATAAATATGAGTAAGTTTGTGAGAATTTTCGAACTTGGTTACAATTAAGAACATCGCACTCATAAAAAGCCACCTTTAGAACAAGTTGTGAGCAAACTTGTTCCAATAAAAAGATCACTCCCACAACAGGTCGCCTTCAGAAAGAGTTGTGAGCTCAATTACAATAAAAAACATCACACTCATCAATGCAGTTCCCAGAGCGAGTTATATGCAGGCCTACTTTCAAAAAAAAAATCGCACTCATGACAAGCTGTTTCCCGAGTAAGTTGCTGGCGAATCTGTTCAAGAGAAAAATTTCGAAATTAGTGCATGCTGATAGGAAGAAAAAAAGAAAATGACAAGTGCTTATCACACTCGAAACCCAAAATCAGCAAACGTTCACATATTTACTGACAATAATTGGTGGAATTTCAGTGGTTTCATTGGTTTATACGAAGTTGATTGTGCCTGACAGCTTTCCCAAAACGACATATATATATATATCTGTCTCTTATACACATCTAGATGTGTATAAGAGACAGAATATAAACAATATTAATGTTTCTCAAAGGAAATTTGTCCTCAACCNTATATAGTGTTACAATGGTAGAACTTTTTTCTTCCAAAAATTATATGTCGTGAAACTGCGGTGAATTCTTGAGTAAGTGAATAATTCATGGAACACAATTTCAAGCAATTAAAATAAAACAAATTTTAACTACGTTTGCAACTACATTGAAACATAGGCAAAGAAATTCCTTCCATCTAAAAAAATTAAAGAAATAAAAATGTATGACAAAAAATAAAAATTTCTTTCTACACACCTACAAAATCTTGTCCAAATTTCACATTGTGGAATGAATATTCATTCTGAATTCTCAAATACAAACATCGAACATTTAATGACTGGGTAGAGCCTAAACATTGGTTTACCACAGGCAGTTGAAATTGATGTTTGTTCACCTGTGCTGTTAGTAGTCATCTCGACTCTTCCGTGGTCGAAAATGATCTGGAAAACACACCATCGAGTGATTAATATAATGCTCTAAGGAAATTATCGAAACATACTATAAGAAATATAATGAAAGAAATATTATGACTACTTCAGAAAATGCGAAGCAAATTCGTTTTCCACTGTAATGTACATATAACAGCTCACAATCGTAAGATGAATATAACACAATTCACACTGCATTAAATTAATACTGGTAGAAGAATTTGTTCGAAAATATCATATTCAGCAATACAAATTTAATATTTCTGCGCACTTACCAAGGAACTTTGGTATTAGCGGAAATACGTTCAAAGATCCAGTTCTCAACCACCACCACCATGTGCACCACCAGCTGCCGCGCGCGCCTGTTGCAGCACTCGCGGACCCAGCCGCCTGGAGTCCAGGCACAGCCGCCGCCACGCGTGGCCTTCAGACTTTTTACCAGCAGCTCACTTGACGACACTGGCTGGCCGATGGCTTGCACTGCATACCAATATTTTAGCTCTGTAATCATGTTGCTGACTTTCCAATTAAATATGTAATGTTGCACTAGGTGAGGTAATACCCTCTTAAACAAAAAAAATCCTAGTGTTAATAAATTGATGTCTAAGAAACGCAATCTGGTGTATTTTGTTCAATTTAAATCGGTTCTTCATATAAACATATTTCTATTTTACAAACTTATCATTTTATATAAGATTGCGTAGATAATGACGCCGAGTATTTTATTATGATGCCATAATGATGCGTATTACTTAATGTAACATCTTTCTATTTCAACAAACAATAGCAACATAGAACAACACAATATGTCGCTGCAAGGTGAAACATCCGTTGACTATGTCTTTGATACGTTTAGCTTCATAGCATTTGTTTTAATGCAGAACAGAAACAGTCGAAATGTTCAGTAATTTTACTGTCAAAATGTGTTTGAAGTAGCTACACTACATATAGCTGCATGTTACAATGGATTTCACCCCGCCCCATACAAATATTTTTAAGCCATTTGGTCATGATGGCTTTTAACACAAAAGGAGCGAAATAAAACAAATTGAAGCTATCACAGTTTATTTTGAATGCGCTTGTTGGGATTCGGCTTGTCAAAGTCAACAGTAACATGCTAAGCTCGTGCTGCTGAGTAGCCAGCAAGTCTAATACATGTAGAGAAAAATTGAATTATGAACAGAATATCCGTCTCCTCATTTGACTTTGCTGCTACCATTCGTTTCCTGAGTTAAAAAACGTTACTAAAACCAACAATCTTACTAGAAGTAAAGTTGATTCTCTGATCAAGCTGTCTTCCCGATTATTCAGCGGGTATTAAGCGTAAACTGTACATACTAAATGGCACTTGAGAAGAATAAATATGATAAGGTTCCAACAAGCGATCACTTGTCACAGGCAAGAGTTTAACGTAAGGGAAATTAAGTCGAAAATTTTGTCTTCTAGTTAGCTTTGTAATGCTAATCAAATGTAAACTCATTTCGTGAACCTAAAGTTATAACACGAGACTGGAAACAGCGAAATTCCTGATAACTCTGGAAAAATAAAATTACTCATCAATAATTTTGACAAGGTCACGGTGTCAACAAGTCAGTAGCAGGCAGGAGCGACAGAGGCTCAGAGCCAATATATAGGAGGCAGGTTATGACATCAGCGAGATGACCGTGCACGGGACAGAGCTTCTTCGTGAAAATAAAAGCTGCTTGCTGATCGAATGTCATACAAAACACATTACCGAAATACATTCATGCTGAAGGTAGGACATGATTATGTAGTTAAGACAGTCATTTAAGAATTGGAACCTAGAGTGCAGCGAAGCATAGACTCGAAGACTATCACTCACCAACACTCGTATTTTGAATCATAAAACACTGATAGCTATAATGCTTCCGATTGTGAAATTTAATATAGGCGGAACTTACTTGGCAGGCTGAAGAGAGACAGCTGAAACGTCGTTGTTAAGCTCACTAACGATAAATGTTAGCGACTAAAAAAATACAAGCATCGACCTATGAGATTTTAAGCAGCGATATAACTTACAAAATATCAGACATTTGAGGCACAAAGGTGGAAAATAATCAAAATTGAACATCAAACAATGCAGCGAAGCTACATTTGAACTGAGCAACTCATTGTTAAATTTGAGCACCCAGGAGCCCACATGAAGCCAAGCAGGCATATAACAACTATACATATTTAGCACCGCCTGTGAAAAATCGCTACTGCATTGTGAATGCGAAGGTAAAGCAGCAAATGACGATTACGAAGCATGTCTGAGGAAAAAAATACAGAAAAAGCTTCGATTAAGCTGGCCTTTTGAATGCAAAAAAAAGAAATATGTGCGATGGAAAACATCCTGATTTGGGTAAAGTTAGTTAGTTAGTTTAGTGGCCCTATGATTACTAGCGCTTCAGCTGCTAAGCTATCTCGCGCCGAATGTCACGTTGGGCATTATGGGCTAAGAACATATTGCATCACATGTATTCAGCGTTGATCCAGAGGCAATTACTGCACAACCCAGTTGGTAATTATTGCATAACCCAGAGGCAATTACTGCACAACCAGGTTGGTAATTATTGCATAATCCAGAGGCAATTACTGCACAACCCAGTTGGTAATTATTGCATAACCCAGAGGCAATTACTGCACAACCAGGTTGGTAATTATTGCATAACCCAGGGGCGATTACTGCACAACCCAGTTGTAATTATTGCATAACCCAGCGGGGACTCAAAGAAAAAAGCGCTGCATCATTTATTGCATTGAGCATTGGGCTTCCAGTGTGTTTCTCCACTCGGGAATTTTCCCTTATTTCTTTATACGGCACGCACATTCATCTGATTATAATTCATCTACATAACGGGACCCTAATTCATCTAAATAACGCGCATTCATCTGATGAGAGTTCGATCGACCTGACTTCTCGAACCAGGAACTGAGTACCTGAATAATTACTTAATAATCCAACTGACCAACTGTAAAGTTGTTAACCCTTAGTTTAGAACTGTGGTTCCCAAACTATGAGACGTGTCCTACTATTGGCACGCAATTAAGATGAAAAAAAAATTCAGTTTCATTCTATGGAATTTTTCGTCCATGGCAGTAGAGATTTATGCGACAACCAGGGATTAACGGCAATAAGATGTCAGACGAACAGCTGAACACAACTGAGGTAAGAGTTTAATTAAGCGGTCAGGGTCGTCAGAAGGGCTTCTCTCGGCCAAAATTTAGGCTGCAAGCACTTTTGATATTGGTAAGGTGAACTTTAAATTAAAGTTAAGTTAGCCGAGACAAATCTTCCCATATTTAGTTTGGAGAAAGCTTCATCGTTCATGTGATTTATCATATTATGTTATATGCATGCATGTGTCACATTTGAGTCTTTTCGTTCAAGCCTTTCTTCAATCGAGTTTGTGGATGAAAATATTTATTGCAAGTGAACTAAGTTTAGCAGTGATTGCTGTAATATAGCTTTTGTTACTGCACTCAAGTTTTAATACAATACCCACTGACATGGTTATTAAATTCACTTCTCATGTTGTCCATGAGCTGATTCTTATGAGTATCCGCAGGCATTAAAATATCAGCAAAATATCAGCTTTTCGAAGTCGCAAGCTTTGCAGTCGGCGAATTAAATACTTTATACCTGTTAATCTCATTGATTAAATCTTATTTCAAACATAATGCACTTTTAATAATGCTAAAATATCATACAAAATGAATCGTTCACAGAAATTATATATAAATTGATTAATTAAATATGGGGTTGTCCTGGCCCTTTCTGAATCGAATTGGCAGTTTTGGCTTGTCGTTATCTCACGATCCAGTTTCCGAGTAGAGTCTAGTCTCAGTTTAGTGAAGACGAGGTTCTGGTCGATGTTAGGCTCTAAGATGTACTGCGCCTTCATCGTCTGTTTGAGCACAATCTTATACTGACAGGTACCCTATGTGCATAGTAGGATTAGGACTAAAGTTATTGTTTAATAAATTGTTTACAATTCGTAACATTTTTCATTGAATGCCTTATCCACGTTTGGAAAACCCAAAAATGGAAAAAAAAAACATACACCAATTATTGAACATTTTTCATAGAGGAGAACCCATTTCTTGTAGTACAGAAAATAAGTCTTGTAACCTTATATTTGCTATCTTAACCTCTAGAAACTACGAAGAAAAATATATAGGCGGAAAAAATGAAGGCATCGATTTACCGAGAAAAAGTCGAGAAAATTTTGACTGAAATTAAGAGTCGAAGCTCAGTTTTAAAACTGCAAATCAATTGAACAACAACCTGGAGCATTTGCCTATAGTCTGACAGTACAAACATCAACTACGACGAAGTAAGAATATCGAATTATTGGCGCCCACACAGCATTATAAGCAGCCCCCCGCCTGCCCAGGAGTCCCGCAGCTAACCCTTGCCACGCATGACTATTAAAGCTGGCGGGTCGGGTCTAGGTCCCCGCCAGGGTTCGTCAATCCAGCGAAAGGTCTTTGCGTATCCGTAAGAGAGCCAGGTCGTTACCAGAAGGGCGTTTTGCCATCTCTGTTAGTCTGGACTCTCCACCCGAGCCACTCGGCCATGATTGCATCTGAGACCGCACAGCCTCGGGTCTCATTGAGACACGCAAGCCCCCCCCCCACGACAAGGGCGAGATGGCACGGGGGGGGATTTGGGTAAAGCCAAAATACAATTTAATTTCTTAAGCGAACATATTCGTTGAGAAACTCTCTATGGCCCTAAGCTAGAATCAATGAGGGAAACATATGATGATTTCCCTCATTGAGGGAAACATTCCCTCGTTCCCATCGTAGAACATATGATGAATACCTGACAACACGTAGCTCATGTTTTGAATGTTTTTTAGTTACAGAAATACGTGACAAACCATGAAAGGTAGAAAGGGAGATGATTTTACAGAAGCTTTAACTCTACTAGCAATGGTAGTAGACTTGTGACATTTAGGCGTTTCCCACCCTCTCACCAATACACTCTCAAAAAATATCATGATACAAATTCTACATAAATAAAAAAATATTAAATGAAATCCGACGCACTGTCCAAGGTGCATCACACAAAAGGTTCGTAACACAATCACGCAGTGAGCAACACTACAGGGACATGAACAAAATTGAATTCCAAAGTTGGCAGAATTGAATTTTACGCAGAGCTGGGAGCTGATGTGAGGGAGATGTGTTGTGGGGAACAACCTGTCGAGATGACACGTCCACATACCACCTATGTCAGTTATCGAGGCATCGAGGCGGTGGAAGGTAGGGTGCAAGCGAGGCTTAGTACGAGCTAGTAGTTCATTTGATAAAGCATATAAAAACTAATATTAGGTCTCTTATCCACTAAGCCTTAACAATATGATCTATGTATTTATAACTTAGATCAACGGGTATATTTATCTGAGTACATATCGATGGAAAGGCGGTTTGCCCCGCGGAAATGAGCATAACGCTTATGTGGTGAACCGCATTGCTTCCACGTTTCTAACATCAGGCATTATTACTTACTTCTCACATGAAGTTTTTAGCTCGTCCTCTATCTACGCAATCGACCATCAACTATCTTAAATATTATTCAACATACCCCTAATTGCACTCAATATACCCCCATGCAGACCGCTGACGATTCCATAAATGAATAAGTGTAACAAGAACTATAACAATTGTAATAACTATGATAACAATAATACTTGAAGGCAAAAATCTCAGATATTAGTCCAATTATTTTTCAGTGAAGTCCATACTGGAGAAGAAACTTTAGCATGCATATTTTATGAAATACTGCAATCGGTCTATTAAATCCCTACTTGAATATAATACCGAACCCAAAATTGTGAAAAAATCCTTTGCGGCAAACATATCAATTGATGTTTCGAAACAATGTTATTTCATTGGTTTCGTAATTTTTACCTGGAAATGTAATTTATAATTCTAATGTTAATATTTGAAATTAACCTTAAATAAGTTTGACGAGGGGTTTTTTGCCAAAGGTGACCCTAATCATATACTATATATCAAATTCCATTTTGCAATTGAATAAGCCTATTGGACTAATAAAAGATCATCACTATAACATTTTAAGGATATTTACTGGTATGCAACTCTTACGAAAAGAAGTATTACGTACTTCGGCTCCAAGCTACTACAAAACATTCGAATTTTGAAGTAAACTATGTCGGAGACTACAGTATCTATGACACGCTGATCAATTGTAAATTCGAGCATTCAAGTAAGCACGTCAATGAGATGTGGAGACTAATAGTCATTCAGCAAATGATTATTAGTCTCCACATATCATTACATCTCAGATTATACGATTATATTTTCATATGAAACCCTATAAAATTAGCAAGAATATTGAAGGTGAAATTTTCAACATGAAGCTATGAAAAATATTGAACCAAGTGGAACGCAAAGGTTGGATCCTTTAATCAGAAAAACTGACATGAAAAGAAAAATTTCTTTCATCAAAACATTAGCAATTGTACCAGATGGAAAACTTAAATATTCATACATTATGCTGCAAAATGGGTTTAATTTTTGGTTTAGGTTTCATTTGAAAGTACCCTCACACAATTTTGAAACCAATAAGTGAATCATAAAACAATCAACAAAGGATTATACTAATAGATCCTTTAATCATGTAGGAGATAGAATTGGTTTGCAATTAAAGTTCTGTATCAATATGAATGGGTAACATGTATTGTTCCAGTATACCATTATCACTTCAATGACAACACTTCAATGACAAAAATGTTCTCAGAATTCCCCCGCAGTTGAACCACTAAACCAATCATGCTTAGTTAACTTGACTTTTTTCACAAATCCAGAACCGACACAAGCGACATGAGAAGCTCTCTCAAGAAGATGACACAAGATAAGGTATTTATTATAATATATTTACTAACAAGTTCGTGTGGATACGTGATCCAGAGTATTGAGAATACTACAAGATAAGGATGCATAACGTGCAAGAGTGATAGAATTCTGGACGTACGTACTTAATATGAGGAAAAAGTGAACTCTTATCTAGAGGCACTCCTTAGATAGGCAAGCGAGAAGCTTAAACGAAGAATGCTATCGCATCGAACGACTCATAATGGAATCAATTTCAACTTCTACAAAACCCATACATGCTACAGCATTTGGATCCGCTATTTGTACATAATGAAGCAGCAGTGTTCAAATCCACCTCAAGCCCGATGCCGAGTAGCAGACAGCAGCATATAGCGCCCTCGATCAGCGTTTGAAGTAGTAGCGTATCTAGGTCTTGTAAGAAATGATGGCCTTAATAAAATACACGAAGTCTAAAAGCTAAGAAGGAAGAAGCCTTAAATGATTGTCAAAGAAAAAGGCAGAAACCTAGCTAAAGGACACACTAATGGACACCGACGAAATTTTATTGTACTTTTCTTAATGACATGCACACAGGTCTTGGAATAGCACCTGACGCTAAATTTACACAAGCAACAAAAAGGCTTCTTTAACAAAAATTAATACTTCATCGTTCACAAGAATAGGGTTCCTCCGAAGACATCAAAGATTTCCAGTTCATTTTATGCAAAAAATTTGCTGTGAAATAAACATTATCTTACATACAAAGTGGTGCTGTTCAAACGACTAAGACAGTTGCTTTGGCATCAGTATTAAAATTTCTCCTGATTGAAATCCGCCTTCAGACAAAACCAACCAAATGTTCCTCTAATCTCATCGCAATATAATCACTGATTGGCCTACAATACTGATAATCTAACCTCGAGAGCAAGTTTCTCTAGCGTTGGTGAACAAGCGTATGTGCCACAGGGTTGTGGTCTTGGAGCTGATACGTAAATGTAACAACAAAATATCGAGCACCAAGTTAATGCGCGATAAATAATGAGTGACATGAAATTTAAGCAGACTTCTAATAAAAAAAGCGTAGGTTATAATCAGTTCCATTTATATAGACGCTTCGTTTCTGTCAGTAGCGACTAGTAGGAAATTACGTGAAAATTCGAGTTTGTGACGTGAAACAAATCAAATCTAGTCTTGAAAAATCAGATCGACTATCACATCGGGATCTAAACTTACGTTATTCAAGGTAATACAGAAATAATGGATACAGGGAATGAGTCCCGGCATAATGAAAAATGTATGCTATCAACAACAACAAAAAAAACTTTAGCACCATCTTTACCTTTTGCATTTTTGAGCATTTTTGAAAATGAAGTCGTAAACAAACTAGATTTCTAATCAGTTGAATGGACGAAATTCCGGAATCACACACAAGAGAAATGGACTTCAGAATATTTGTACTCGCTAATCCTAAGGCAATAAAATTAAGAGGCATTTTGAAGCTATATCGGTACCTTCCTTAACGAGGATGGCTGAGTTCCAGACTCTCATGAGCGTAGAAACGGAGAATAACATGACGCCAACTTGCATGCACTTGGTCATGATGAGGCCCATCTCTTTTGTGTTCAAACCACCAAAGAATCACAAAATTGATTCCAAAGTTATCTTACGCGTTTGCTCGTTAGATGAAGCATTTCAGTTTTTATCACGAACACAAAGAATTTAATGTAAAATTCCTTCACTATAGGTTAGGGTTCTGACACGTTGCAAATATATTTCTCTTCTAGTATCAGATTGTAAGTTAACTGCGGGCAAAAATATTGAATAGATATAACCATTAAAAGTTTTATTATTCCTTGTGAAGGCTGTAGAATGTAGACGATGGTGGAACTGTCTTCTGGAGCTTCCGTGTTACATTGTACCTACAGGAAATTATGAATGGTTATGGAGATAATATATGATATTGATCAATGTGGATCGTTATGCCAACAGCGAGAGGGGTACAAGGTATGCCGACCTGAAATTCATTTTTTTTTTCATTCCACAATTGTCACAACAAGAAGAAGATAGAAATTTTTCAAATATTGTTAATTTCCATCGCCAAATATATAAAAAAAAACATTTGCTCCAAAGCGCCGTCTCAGGAGGGGCAAGATGTATGAAAAGTTAACCTCGTCGAGTAATACCGGAGCTGAAGCTCTTCAGGGGCGTCATTCATACGATCAAACTGAGGAAAGAGAGTGCAAGATAAAACATAATAAGATTGAAGAAATAAATAATATATGAATTCGATGTTTGTCATTTTACAGCCAATGATTTTGAGATCCATCAATAATGTTGTTGCCGGCAGACATTAATTTTACCTCTATGTAATTATTCAGTCATTTTTTTATTCCAATTTGCAATCTCAAATCTAAAACCGCCTTAGTGTTTCAAGTCTTTAATCGTTTGATACATTACGTTTCAAACCAAAAATGGCCCACAACTATTCAAATAATCTAGCATATAAATAACAGATCGAAGGATTTTGAAAGCATTTAATTTATTTCTCATAACTCGAATAACATGTACGTAAACGAAGAGAATACTTAGCAATGAAAAATTCAGTCCAATTTTTAATCTCACAACCATACAAGCTCGGTGAGAACGTAAATTTTAATTCACGAGCCAATTTAAACATGGCGGTACTGGAGGTACAAGCACACAGTTCACCATGGACCAGGGCTCGAATTGATGATAGGAACATGCGGTTTTCAAGCAAATTTTGTTAGGACATTAACACAAATACCGCTGATTGTGCAACAAACTGCACAGTAGATATGAACACCACTGATCGTAATGATAGTCGATACAAAATCAAAAGCATATCATTGAATTTTTTTTCAAATAATACCGATCAGTGTTTTTTCAATAACTACACAGGGTTAATTCACTAAAAATAACACACCCACTAACAATAACGCTCATGGTTAGAAAACAAACAATAACGCGCACTGTGAGGCCAAAAAGAACAACGCACATAATTAGACATCAGCAGAAACGTACAAATTTTTACGCAATAAAGTATTAGACGATTAGAGTAAAGAACGCACATGATAAGCGTACAAACGGTAACACTACGCCACACATCTGAAGGTCACGTAACAAGCTTGGCGAGGTGCGGGCGGGCAGAGAGCGGCTGGTGCTTGTTAGGCTCAGCGTCCAGGGGCTGGTGGGCACTCGTCGATCTCGGGCGGAGTTGGTAAGCGTTAGTAGACTTGTGAGGAAACACACTCGAGGATCGTGAGTTAAATTTAGACTGAATGGTAGGAGACGAACACAGACTACGGACAGAAGGAAGAACATATCTACTTGGTCTTGTTGCATGAAGAGGAGCGGTGTCAGAGTCACCAAAGTTCATATCAATCGTACAGTTACGGTCAACTTGGTTTGCGACCGGGTCAGGATGTACACTCGCCGACCCGACGGCCACCCTATAGCTGCCGTAACTGTTGCCGTTGGCAGTGAAGTGGCGTGCTGGGCGAGGAGTGCCTGGCGTATCCGCTGATCGTCTACGGCCAACCGTGACACCACAGCAAACGGGTAGGACCATCCGGCCACCTCTGTTGCGGCGCCGCTCGTCTGGAGAAGTTACAACGAGGGAGGGTTGATCTGCGGCCACTGTTGCTGCGGCATGAAGCCCTACGCCATTTTGACTAAACTTTCGAATGTGTGACTTTTGTACATGACCTTTAGAGGAAGAGGATTTGGGACTCGGTGGTAACAAGGCCGTCTGCACTGACATGTTTGCTTCTTCTCGAGTCCGTGATATTTGGCCGCCTTGAGGAAGGCCGCGTATGGGCGGATGGACATTGTCCTGGAAGAGGCCAGGTTGGTTGCCAGGAGGAGAGTAGCGCGCAACCACCACAACCCTGCTTCCCTCGCCACGTGCCACGCCAACACCCAAGTCTCGAGAGGACGACCATAGCAGTTGAGAGAACTCACCTGCAAGAGAAGTGGCATAAATTTTTCTTATCAGAGAGGCCAAATGTTACTATACGAATATTCTCGGGCCTAAATTGCGCCCACATGAAAAATACAAAAGAACCATGCCAATCAGCGTTTCTGGATAGTCTTTTTTTTTTTAAATCCACTATAGAGGTTTTTTTGGCGTTGGCCGGTTCAAAGTTATAATGATGGTACTTTCTTAGTTAATTTTAAAAAGTGCGAAAAAAATTTGAGGAAATTTTTCAGCCATTTAGTAACATCTTTCTTAATTAACTACTTTACATAAGTGAGAGCGCAATATGCACTTTCAGACGAAAGTTTAGGCTTTTATGCCTTCTTAGAATGAACACTAGAAGCTTGGAATGAACGCTAGTGGAACGATTGTTGTTCCTCAGTAGGTTCTGAAGCAAATAATTCTACAGCCTTACTTTGATTGAAAGTTGCTTTTTTTTAAATTCCCAACGATTGGATGCTAAAAAATTCTCTATCACCTATCCCTGAGGGGCTTCAATATTTTAGAGGATTTTTTTTTAGCATTGGTGGCTTTAACGATTTCATGATGTCTTTACCCGTTCAAATATGGTGAGTCCCTGTATACCAGTATGTACCTTTTCAAAGACCGTTATAGGTGGCTTACTCAGATACTTATAACTCATATAATATATAACTGACTGAGATACTAACTCAGTCAGTATATAACTGACTCAGAATACTTATAATTCCAGAATAGCTTCACTTAATCTAAAAAAACGTTCCTCTATGATGACATACCTGTTTTGTGGCAGCCTGAAGCTACTCATAATGGCATCACCCATTTATATATAGCGGTCTTACCTTCTTCATGATGGCATTACCTATTCTAAGGTTGCCTTGCCTACTTAACAATGACATTACACATTTCCGATTTTAGGGCGGCCTTATCTTCTCCATGATGGCACTACCTATTTTGTAGTGGCCCTTCCTACCTCATGATGGCATTACCCATTTTTTGGTTGCGTTACCTATTTCATGTCAGAATTACTGAAGTACAATAGATGGCTGTAAATACGTCATGATTGCATTTCCTAATCCGCAACAATAGTATGAACGCTACGATAGTTTAATCAACTCGCGATAATATTACCTACGCTGCGATGGCGTTACCTAGTTTGTGATATAACATTAACTTCTCCACCATGGCATTACCAAATCTAAGATGGCCATACTACACCACAATGGCACTACCAACTCCAATATGGCCATACGTCGCCATGGTTCCACCTTGTCGAAGACAGATTTGATTCGCTTATCTATGGTTCATCAATATGGCGAAGATATTGACGTCTGATCCCTCCCTTGTCCACGAGACCCTTGATCCATTTGTTGATGATTGTAGAATATTTTCAAAGTAGCGCTACCATCATGCAAGGGTCCTGCTTACCGTTAGACTATCAACTTATTTCCAGAAACTTTACTCGTACCGGCATGCGCGAGGTCAGCTGAGCTGGGACATTTGTAGTTGTATGTGCGGCCAGTCTCGTACCACGCCCGCACCGCGCCTCCTCCTGATCACCAAATTGCCAAAAATATTATAAGTGTTGCGGAAAGAATTATAATTAATAAAATAAATAGTCAAAATATAAGAAATTGTACACGCCAAGGAATACTGATTGTTTAGATTAACAGACTTGTCATCAAAACATTTCAATTGACCGCCTTTTCATGCATCAAAAACGTCAAAATATCAACACAATCGCCGGACCATCGTTGAGTTGCTCATAATTAGGAAAGTAATGTAAAATAATTATTGAAACGTGACACGTCAAATAGATTGATTGATTGAAAAACTCTTCCACATTAATGCAGATATTTAATATTCCGTTTACTAAGAAACTCAGAAGATCAGGCTACAATCGATGGATTAAGAGAAGCTCGATGAGCAAAAAACGACACTCCAATGATTAGACACGAGAAAATGTTTCATAAGGTAACAGTATGCATATTAATTGACATTAAAACACGAATTTGCTTAAAATATATTAGCTGATTTCATGAGTAGGAGAGTAGGGCACCGACCGCTGATGCCCTCGGTGGTGGTGCAGGTCAGGATACACTCGCCCCTGCCGTTCTTGCAGCTGTACTCGAGCACCTGCTTATGCGCCAGGCGATTGGCCCACTGCTGAGCCTCCTCACACAACTGCAACAGCATTCACTTTAGCACGTCTCTTACGGTAAGCTGGCAGAACTGCAATAACCCTTAACACTAGCACCTCTCCTACGATAAACTGGCACAACTGCAACAACTCTAACATTAGCTCGTCTCTTACGGCAAACTGGCACAACTGCAACAACACTAACATTAACACGTCTCTTACGGCAAACTGGCACAACTGCAACAACACTAACATTAGCACGTCTCTTACGGCTGTCTCTTATACACATCTAGATGTGTATAAGAGACAGCTTTAGCACGTCTCTTACGGCAAACTGGCACAACTGCAACAACCCTAACATTAGCACGTCTCTTACGACAAACATCTTTTTTACTTCTGAAAAAAAAATTAGAAGAGATTAATGTTGGGAATGCAATACAAAATTTATGTATTAGGAAAACATTTGTTAAACTCCTAATAACCAGTGATGAATAAATCACTTCGACTCTAATAAACAAGAAATGTCCCGCAAATAGTGAACATTTTCGCAGGATGTAAACATAAACGGATTTAGCTGCGAGTTCAATGAACTTCATGAATTGTCGAAAAAACGTCGAAATGAACGACACTCTGAATGACATTTTATAAGAATTTTTCTATCTTTTTATTTGTTTAGCAGTAATGTTTAGAAAGTTTAGTTTCTAGTCATTAAAAATTGTTTGAAGTCATTCTTTCAAAGCCATTTAAATAAACTTGCTGCCTCTTAATTAATTTTCTGCAGTCATTAATTTAAATTTCTTTAAAAGAAAGCAAACGAACTAGACAATTGATACGCAATTGTTCTAGTAAAAGTTTTGATATTTTTTTAAAACGAAACAAACATTGAACATTGGTTCATTACTTTGGTAGAAATTTTGCATAACTGCAGTTATTCCACCTTTATGAGCTTTAGAACCAACCAGTTTTCAATTTACCGCAAATGTTAATCAAACTAAACGTATTTCAACTCGAATCTATTTCAGTAACGCACGAAAATGGAGGAACGACGCTGGCTGGGCAAGCCCAGGCAGGGGACTTCAGAATGGAAAAATTGATAATTTATCGGTATCGTATTCTTACGAGCAGGCAAAGGAACAGATTTTATAATCCATATGTGCACGTAAATCAGAAAAATTACGAAACACTTGCGACATCTTTTTTATGGGAACTCTGTTCCAGTCCACAGGCAAATAAAATACGGCTCTAAAATTTGCTTAAAAGAATATTCGCTGCCCCAGTGAGAATTCCTATTTAACCAACGATCAAGAACAAAAGAAAAAATGAAGGAAAACTCGTCAGTCATGCAAATCTTTTGCCGGGTCGTGCCCCATGGAACCCTGTAAAAATTGGAGCAGGTAAAGAAATATCGCGATAAATCAGAGGACTTTTGCTGCAACTTCTGGGGGAAAAACGCGACATTCGAGACGGTGATTACAGGACGTAAGAACAGACAACGAATAACGAACGCATTAGTACAATTTTTAAGTAAAAGTTTCATTAACAAATAGTATTCCGCGCCTTTTTCTTTGAACAAAGCAAATGATAAAAAACTAGAAATGGAAGACATAAAATTCATACTCCAACTTGGATAACAAATAAAATACCCGTGGAAAAAACTGTTTAAAATCATTAGGTCTAGGACTAAAGGCCTATTCAATAAAATAAGGTCTTACAACTTACAGTTAAATAAGGCATCCTTGTAGGGATTTAGCTATGGACATTTAGTAAGTTAGGCTTGAAGAAGAATAATCTCATATGTTTCTGTTGGTAATTGTAATTTCAATATTCGTCCTCATTATAATCTATGCCCTAATATTGAAGTGCTTCATTGCAACATGTTTATGATTTCCATATATATATATAGAAACCTGTCATTTACATTCAGTAATTGGAGTACACAAAGTCAATGTTAACAGCCAAATTTTCTCGTTTCAGCAGATCTACAGTATTTCATAATTTTTACGAAATGAAATGAAATTCATGTATCATCGAAGTTCAGCACTAAATTTAAACAACAATGATGGAAGCTTTTATAAAATATGGGTGGACTATTTAAAATATACTCAAGATCAGCATGAGCTCGATCTAAAAAATGGAATTCACGAAACAGGGAAATTAGACAACGTTTCAAAAAAGTGCTGGTTTCTTTCAGAATTCACAGTTTTTTCTTTCAATAATGATCATATTCTTTGTCCTCATGCGCCTTAGGAAAACAAATGTAGCGTGCAATGTCCCTGGGCCGACGACATTAAAATGTTATTCGCCGTTGTAAATTTTCTTCCGCAATATCTTAGAGAAAAAATTTCAAGATATTCACGTTGCTAAACGTAATCTGTCGCTTTACATGTAAAAAAAGTCTCCAATATAGCAGCAAATTTATTCATGTGTTGGCAGCGATGCTGAACTAGCTTAGGTATTGGGTGCTTCAGGGGTTAGAGAAAAATTATAAATCCTAATTCTGGGCAAAGTTCTACGAGTTATTCGGAAATATGCATTTCTTAAAGAATAAACATCGTCAAAGAAATTTGTGACCTAGACTCCACTAGTCTTTGACAGTCTTCACAATGTCGTCTTTTGACGCAGTCTCCTCATGTTGTCTTTTGACGCAGTCTCCCCTTATCGTATTTTGACGCAATAACCCAGTTGGTAATTATTGCATAACCCATGGGCAATTACTGCACAACCCAGTTGGTAATTATTGCATAACCCAGGGGGGCAATTACTGCACAACCAGTTGGTAATTATTGCATAACCCAGGGGGGCAATTACTGCACAACCCCTGTCTCTTATACACATCTAGATGTGTATAAGAGACAGTTATAATGTTGCGGGACCAGACCTGCGGGACACGTTACGATCAGCAGGTGGTGTGTTGCTAACGCAGGAACATTATAATGTTGCGGGACCAGACCTGCGGGACACGCTACGATCAGCAAGCGGTGTGTTGCTAACGCAGGAACGCAGGAAGTATTTCTTCAATAAATGAACAACGTCCATTCATTTCACGAAAAATAGAGCAAAAATTAGTCGCATAATATAAGAAATATTAAAGGTATCGGACTGAATCAATTTATCAATAAAATAAGCACTATAGAAGAGGCAGCTCCCAAATAGTCACAAGTAAAAAAGCTGGTAGATTAAGCAAGAAAAATGAGAGACTTTGCATTTAATTTTAATAACTTCATCAATTAATCTGAACTTTGTCAGTCAATCTCAATTTCGACCTAATCTCAAAAAATTCATTAGTAAAATAAAAAAAGCATCGTTTAAAGAATTCTTTGAATATTTTCTAAATTTCAATAATTCTTCTACAATCGGAACACCAATATGGTAGATTGGAGTACCTTTGATCCAAGAAAACAGAACTATCTAAGAAAATACAAATGAGTCTGATCGAGACGACGTAAACACCAGAAAACTGCCTGTCCCCAGCCTCGACCATAAAGCCATTCAGGAGAACTGATGAAAAAGACATCGGCTTGGGCAGCCTGCAGGAGTTCGGGAACTGCTTCTCCAAACTCGCCGCTAGAGAGAAATAGGCTTAAAAATAGATCAACTTTCAAATGTCGCCGTCAACTAAACAGTAGGAGCATTTTCAAGACTATCGATTTACTTTTCTTCTCCGAGTGAATATCTTGCACTCGTCAAAATAAGTTTCTCATGTTTTTTTTCCAAATTGCTTTTTGTGGAAACCAAAAAAGGTACTGCGATTCAATCTGAATCTTCAAATCGTCGGTATCACTGACATCAAAGTCAATTTTTCCCTAAAAATGTTTACCTTCCGAGAATGTACCTCATATACAACGGCAAAAACAAATAAAAATGCCCCCGAAAATCTGGCGGATAATATATTTCTATCTTTGTGCATAAAAATAAAAAATAAATCTGAATTTTATTATTATCATTATAATGATTATTATTATTAGGCAATATTATAGCCAAAAGCATTAATGAAGACGGTGAGCATCATTATTCTTCGAACTAGATCGAACCTATTTCGAGCGAAAAGAATGCACTGAAACCGGGTACCTTTCATAACGATTTGTGAATTCCGAACACAAAAACCGTGTTTTGCAGTTTTCCTAAACGTTTGCTGTTGTTGCCGAAGCCCTACGATCTTACCTGCAGTGAATATAAAACCTTTTGGAAATAATTATGTTTGAAATTTTTATAGTGTTTATCTCACTTTATATACCACGTTTCCGTTCCTCGTCACCAGTAGGGGCGAACCACACATACTTGTATATCTAATTAATTGTGTCTAACTCAAAAATTTTTATTTATTCATCGAAACCGGGAATAGATCCCAAATCCGAAATATTCGATAAATGTCGGTGAGTTGAAGTCGATAAATGTCAATGAAAGTCATTTAAAGAGAACGACATTTTAATTTTCCATGTCCGAACTTTTTGGGATTCGCAGCTTGATTTTAATCCGCGCATGCAGTATCATCAATTTTTCATTCAATCAAGTTTTGAGACATTTTTGCACGCAGAATTTGCAGTCTTCTATAGTGTAGGAGTTCACAATTTATTTTATAGACAACCCAATTCGCATTTACGGCAGCGCGTCGATGCAAAATTTAAAGCTATGAAAAGTATCTCATACAAAAAATTTGGGGACGAGTCAATTCTCTGTTTCTTGTACATCCATAATTCTTACATCAGATATAAAAGAAGATTTGATCATTTAACATTTCCAATAGGAGAGAAAAGCTTTGTTTCTTGTGAAAAATTGCCTGTCTCTCACAGAGTCGAGTTATTATAAGATGCACAATTAGCTGCAAATTGTGTTTTTTCTTTACTTATCGTAAAAGCAACTGCAAGACTGCAACATGATTATGTCGTAAAAAACATAGGCTTGATTCCCGAATTTCTGCAAAAGATAAAAAATAATATGAAGGACTCTCCTATTAGACAAAATAGAGTAACTGCATTTTTATGATTTTAACTGATTCGATCCAATGAAAATTCGATAGTATTCCCACTAGTAGCTCATATATAACACGCTGCATCTTATATTCGGGATGGAAATGAAAATACCATGAAGAAATCAGGCAAGATGCGGCTATTAATCTGGAATGTTCACTTGCCAATCCTAAACTTTCGAGGAAAAAGGCTGTCCCGTTGAATCCTTTCTCGTCATTTTAGTCAACTAAGTGCAAAAGAGTTACCAAAAATTAATTCTTCAGACGCCAGCAACTATTCTCAAGTCCGCTTGAATAATGGAGGAAAAAGCAGCACATCCCACAAAACTTGGTTACAAAATAAAAATAATAATTATTAGGTATATAATTGTTTTTCTTTGCAGAGCCTACATCTGCAACGCCATTAGGCAATCAAATTTCCAAAGTAAAATTTGTAAAGTTTAACACAGTGAAATATAGGTGAATAAGATTTTAAACTTGCAGCACGAAAATGCATGAAATATCCCTCCATTTCAAGTAGAAAGCATTTCTATTGCAAAGAATCAATTAGTTATGAATGAAACATTTCGGTTTAGGTTAATCAATTAACCAATTCGAACGAATTTTTGAAAATAAATTACCGGCTTTCAACAAAAAAAAAACAATGTCAGAACTGAAATAAGAACTCAGTACTTTGGTTGTTTGGGAGACTCGAGCGCTGGAAATCGTCGTAGAGGCATGTCGGCGTCTCTTTACACTGCGAGCAATGTTTGTCGAAAAGAGTCAGCTTCAAAACTATCATTTCGTGATGGAAACTAGGGCAGAATTTTTAGCCTAGAAAACTAAAAATAAATTTAAAGCGGGAATTGAGGTTTTCACCGAGAAAATTCATCAAATATACAATTCCCAAAGCATTGCCAGTAAATGAAGAGTTACATCTTTTAAAACAAGATAACGCCAATAAACGGTCTTGCCATATTCGATAAGAAGTAACAAATATACTGGTCAATTTAAGACCATTGAAGATAGAAACTGGTTCCGAAAATCCATGTGTCCAAACTGGTTCCGATTTGAAAGATTTAAACACGCATAAGAGGAAAATTACCATGTGTACTAGATTTTTCAGAAAATTTCAATTAATTAAAACTTGAAAGGTAGAATCAACGCTGATTTATGACCACCAGATCAACTGACGAATCAATATCGTTCGTCTGGCTGTGCCGATTTAATCTACTAATTTATAAAAAATAAATTACAACGTCAGCGTTCGCAAATTTCTTACGAAGAAAAATTATTGTGAGAACATTTTTTGCTAAATCATCTAATAAAAATAAAAATTTCAAATGGGTTCATATGAAAATCGAGGCCAAGACATGGATCACATTACTTACAAGTTGAAGAAATATATACAAGACAGGGATGGAAATCGACTTAATAAATTCGATAAAAAGCAACACAATTATTGCAATAATTAACCAAGAACGGCACAGTAACTTTTCATATACTTCGATAAGTAGTGAGAATATAGATAAACGTCAACTTCGAATGACAATATTTCTGAATAGTTTAATTACCATAAATTCAAGATTCGTGGAGCAACCAGCGCTGATTGCCTTTTCTTGAGTACGCTACAGAGGGAATAAGAAAAACAAAGCAGTGAGATGAGAAATAATGCAATGGAACAAATTATCTGTACGTACATCCTTATTCAGAACTTCATTTCAATTTGCAAACTATAATATCAATGGAAGAACAGTACTACGGAACAACTAAAATATCTACGGAACCACTGAAATCTAGAAACGATTTTAAACCTACCGTTCGTTGAAAAAATTTGATCAAAAGGTCAGTCTTTTTGATCTGCGAACTAGTCAAGAAAAGTACAAGAATCGGCGACATGCCTATCCAGGCCTATAATCTTCAATGCCGAAGATATATACTATACTATAGTATACTATTTTTGTCTTATTAATAAAACCCGTATATATTTAATGGTATTGCTTGAAATCACACTTTCCCCCTTTCGAACTTTTCTTTGAATGAAGCCATTTTCAGGCCGCATGACCTGAATCACCGATTTTTTTTAGCGCAGTTGATAAAGTTAATGCTTTGGAACGTAGCAGCTGGTGCTACCTTCAAAAATCGCGTACAAGCTAAATCAGGCAGGAACATTAGGAATTATTCATATTCACAGGCTTGCCAACGAACACCCCAGCAGTAGAAAATACTTACTAAAATATTTTTATTAGAGTAATTAAACATCGAACAAACAATAATTCATGCACAAAACAGTATTTAAACTCGGGGAAAAAATTAATTTACCACATAATTCCTAGGAATGCCTGTCATTAAATTATAAATGAAGCCATCATCATTTCTTATGGATCACTTTACACGCATTTTCTTCGTCTGATGCAAGACCATGCACTCGTCAGCAGGAGCATTCCAGAAGTAAACCGCGTAAAGTTATGGATACGGCAAGCAAGGCATGGCAAGTCAGGTCTCTTCCAAGTCCATGATAAACCAAGTCCGCCAGTTAGGTCAGCGATCCCAAGTACACGACAAGCATAAACGTCACATAGCGGCCATCGGACTCCCAATGTCCTTATAGAAAAGACAAGCTGGGCCCCGGAGCCAGAGACTGCAGACGTAATTCCCTAATGCACAGGCCACAACTTGAGAGCAGAAGTTAAGCAAGCTCGGGACCCTGCGGTGCGTTGCTCCAAGCTCTTCAGAGCGTGCCGAATAAATGATGTAGCGTGATGTACAAGATGTATGGCTGCGAATGGCTAAATCAGTCCTGCGAATGGCTAAATAGCGCATGTGTATATAAATGCGGATGGGACAAGAGGCAATGCAGGCTGTATGTTAATTTCTCTCCCCTTGAGAATGAAAACGTTTTAGCTCGACCACTTATCTGCGATAATCGTCTAACTGCTTGTCACCAGGTGAAATGTGTAAACTACTTGATCAACTTTTACAGATATAAGCATGAATTTTCTTTTCGTCGAATTATAAAATTTCGAGTTGCAATAACCGAGCTATTTTCTTCAAGTCCTTGGTGTGCGCAACGCTTCGGTGGTAATACTCGTAGAGATAGCAGAGCTATGCTGGAGGGTTTTGCATCCGTATTCCTCGTTTGCCACTACCATCTTGAACCAAACTGGGCAACGTATTGTACCTGATTGGATATGTTTGCGACCTAATATCTACATTTATTTTTCCATTCCCCCGTGAGATGAAATATTCTATTGCGGTGAGATATCACATTAGAAAGATTGATTCAGAGTAGCCTCGAGTTGTGTAGTGTGATTAGTGCATGCCGGACTTTTTCTCAATTGTGTGTAGAAAAGTTTGATTCCCGATATCGTTGCGAATTCGTGTAAGGAATTTACACAATCAAAGAATTTGAATATTTTATTTTAAATGAAGTAATTTAACAAGAAACTCCAACGAGAACGGAGATGATCAATCCGCAAAGATATGATCACTCAAGGTTAAGCTTCAGCATTCAAGTTTTATTAATTTTCAATCTAGATTAAAATCAGAGCATCTCCCACTCATCTGGTCGTTTCAATTTCTTTGGCGTATAAAATAATGGCAGTTTGAGCAACAAGTAGAAAGTCCACTGCGTTACAGCTGCAGGCAGGCAGGTATAGGTAGGATTCAGGATTCCTTATGATTCAGGATTGGTCGAGAAGCAGTATAATGACGTTGGCATGGCGTAACGACGGGAGCGCAGCCGTGCGCCACCAATTTTGTGCACCAATAAGCCCTGAATCGAACGCCTTGGATCTCTCCGGACATCCACCAATCTGCCGTGAACCACTCGGCTTTGTCTTCCTTCGGCCTCGCATAGAACCTGCCGTGCACCACCAGGCCGCGGATCGAATCTGACTTCCGGGCATCGTTAAATTACGTAATTTTACGTTCACCGCACCTGAGGTTAGGTTTCAGATAGCATAGTTCTGTTCCAAAATTTATCGTCCTTCGACAAGTGGTCGTTCGACCGAGGGCTGGTTCGACCCACGGCCTAGATACGGACGGCTTGAAGTGTTGAAGGCTACGTTCCGGAAGGCAGGAATCATGATGGTCCATTACATCCAGGGCAGTGGGGGTCTTCGGCAGGCGACCCATAAAGACGAAAGATACCAAAAATGAAGTCCCGCTATGGCGCCCGAAAGTCGATACTGCAGAAAGAAATAAAAACCTAGTCAAAACCATATCGCAAGGCAATAAAGTCTCTCAGCACAAATGTATAGTCACAATTTAGATTCACTTTCATGCAGCAACTGACCTGAGGTTTTTAATGTCCAGTGTTTGTACTTTTGGTAGAAGAAACAAATTTAGGAAATTTAGAGGAAATCAGTAGAAGGGGTAGGAAGTTGGACCGAGAAATGCAGAAAGAATAGTACGAAGTTCAACTGCGTTTGAAATTAGATCAAAGACTTAAACTAGCATAGCACAATCCTCAGCAGTAAAATCTTAACAGCCTAATCGGATTGCACTACCCAGCTATCTGAATATATCTTTGAATGGAACTTTGAATATAATTTTGATATAAATTTGAATAAAAGTAATTATAAATTTGCGTAGAGCTTTGAGATAATTAACGAGTTTAAATATACTTTATTAATCTAATTCTAATCGGACCAGCCGAGCCTTGATTTGCAATATTAAACAAACTTGATTGTGCTATTGACTTAAAGACGTAGCCTTAATCTAACGTCCAACTTCCCACAGAAGCAAATTTGGCATATAGTTGATGCAACAAAAAAAATGAAAATTGACACGACATTCACGCAAAGCAAGGGATAGAGAATCAGATTTGTAGGAAGGATTTTAGAGATACTTAATAACAGGTGAGCATGTCGCTGTTGCAGGTACTGGTTCGTAGGAAACACTGGTCAACACTGGAACAACACGGAAAAAAGTATACGGATTGGAAGCTCATTACGTAGGACTGATGGAATCTATCACAGCTCTGCACTGCATAAAATATGTGAATCTCTTGAGATTGTTCTCTCAGTGCCCGACATTGACTAGTCCGCACAGTCGGACAAAGGACGACCGCACTGCAAGTCAAACAAATTACTTTATATTTATATACCCTGTATTATCATTGATTGATTAACCGAAATTTCAATAATTTTCGGTGAGAAATTCAGAATTTCTCACATTCGCGAGGTTAGTCGGAAAACCTGTTACTGCCTAATATTTACAGTATAATGGCACTTATCCCTTCTTTCATGCATAACATTTATTTGTTTCGTTTAAGTTGCAAATTTTCTTCCACAGATGGATGGAACCTGTATATTTTGGACCTAATTTTAGCATCTGCCCAGTTTTCATAATGATCCTCAATGTGATGAATGCTCGAATCTTGATATCATTTGTCATCTGCCCTGTACCTTCATTAGTCAATGACTTCAGTTTTGGTGCGAGACCCAGTCAGAAATTTGCATACGCCACAGCCTGCTCGTTTGTCCCAACAACTTCTACCCTGAAAATACTTTTTTTCAGAAGAATAGAACAAACAAGCTGATTAAGTATTGAACAAGAGTAACCGTTTTCCTATTTTTGTTTGTTTTTCCTTAAAGGGTGCTGCCCATTATTTTAACTGGTCAAGTCTTTTTGCCGTTGATAGAACATGGATCCACATTGCATACAAATGCATCAAAAGGCCAAAATCAACCATAGATGATTGGAAATACATGAAATGTGCTAATGTATGTACTCATCCATTCTTATCGTTCATTCTACATAAATGTAATACTTCCACAAAATTGTATTTCCTTATATTGTTTCCACAAAATTATAAAGTAGTCATAGTAGCTTTCATTTTAGCCGCTATCGAAGAACACATTTTTTGTTCAAGCTAATCCCATAAAATATCAGTGGAATGAAAAACCTATAATGTGCCAGTTGGCTCCAATCTAACAGAACTTTTTATTCCCGTGAAAATTTTTCAGTAGTGTTCTGCTGAAATATCCAATTATATATCCAGCACCGAAAAAATTAAAATAAGTTACATTGCAAACGTGATGATCAAAAGCTTATCGAAAATATTTTTTATCCCGGAAATTGGCAGATAGTTCTAAAGTCATGCAAACATGGGCAGGCCCAAACCATTATGCTGCCTCAAGCAGGTAATGATCGAGGACGATGTTTTGGGTGGTTTTCCGAAGAAGAAACCATTTTCAAGGACTGTTTTCCAGAACAATGAGCCATTGCTCCGTACGATTTTATAGAAAACGAATTTGGTGCTCCATGTGTTTCTAAATTAGGATCCATTGCTTCGGATGGTTCTCTAGAATGATCCATTTCCTGAGACGATTAACTATAAAAATTATATACCCGTATAACTCCGAGCTGTTCTTAACAAGAATTTATTGCTTCAACGGTTCTCTAGAAAAAAGGTGCATTACGTCGCGCGGTTCCTCCTGCGAAGAATTCATTGCCTCAGACGGTGTTCTAGGGGGTAAAAATACAATACTCCGGACGTTTCTTTTAAATGATGGATTCAGTGTTCCGGCAGTTCTCCAGAAAATAATCCATTGCCCAGAACGAAATAATCTAATGCTCAGGGTGGTTTTCGTAGTGAAAGATCTATTGCTCCGCATGATTCTCATGATACATAGTCCATTAATTGCTGTGCGTGGATCTTCTAAAAAGGAGTCAATGCTCCAGCTTTAGCAATTCAATGCTCCGTTGAGTCGATCATTCTAACCGCTGTAGAGGAAGATGTGTTGTACAAAACTCCTGCTGGTTAGCAGTCGGCTGCCGCAACAAGATAGCTAATAGAACATGCAAAAACCAACGGAAGTTTTGTGTCGTTATGAGGCCTTGAACCGGCGGACGTACTTGATCGCGAATCAAGTTTCATTCTTCTGAGCAGCGATCAACACTCCTAACGCAACAAGATACTTTTGACTGTCCTTTGGGCGTGGCTGGCCCTACAAGGCGCGAGCGTCTTCCAAGTTCCAAGTGCAGTTGGTGCCGCGATGTGCGGTCACTCACTACGGCTCAAGAACAGTGGTTTGCGCCACTATTTGAAAAAGTAGTGGTGGCACCGAGACGACAGGAGCTAACCGTGATCTGAGCCTTTTGAAGCTAAGTTCGTTTAGCAGTGTCGCTGGTGGGCATCTCGCCGAAGTTGGTGCTTGACGCATGGCCTTGGACTGGTTTCTCTAAACGAAATCTAATCACGTGTTACCTGGGCGGATCTTAAGGCTGGTAGTCAGAGCGCGGTTCAGTCCAAGAGTGATGTATTCGCGACCACGTTGCGAAATCTTTGTTCTGTCCTTAGCTCGGTCAGTTGCTACTCTAGATCTTGTAGTTTTTGTAATGATATTTCTGTCAGCACCCATTTTGGCGCTAGAGGAGGCTTTCAGGTGGCCGAGGAATGGCCTGCGGTCGGCTAGAACCCATTGGGCTCGGCCGACCATAGGCCATGTATAATATTGCTAACCCCTCATTTAGTTCCTCTCCACCGTACAACCCGTCATCGACCGATAGGCAAGTAATTTACGAAGTCTCTTTCCCCTCATACCTACCACACCACCTTCATCACAACAGTTACTATACGAGATTTTTACGCCACTTATGAACAGGCTCATTCATAACTAGCCCTTTACGCCCTGGCGTGACGAATTCGTGACGAATTCGTCACACCAGGGACTAGCTACCTTTTCCAACAATTTCACGTTTCCTGTCATTTTTTCGAAAAATTCACATGAATAAAAAAGTCTTAGATTTATTTTTTACATATGTGTACCAAGTTTCAAAGTTTTCTGTCAGTAAATAACCGAAATATAATTTCCAATTTCCAATGGCAATGTCCAATTTCTTATGGAAATTCTATTTCGGTTATTTACTGACAGATAACTTTGAAACTTGGTACATACAGTATGTATAAAAGATAAATCTAAGACTTTTTGTTCGTAGGAATTTTTCGAAAAAAGTGAAAGAAAACGTGAAATTCTTAGAAAACCGCCAAAAAGGGGGTACTGTAGAAATCTATCTCCTCCTATGATTTTCAAGCTACAACATCGATCATAAATCAACGTACAGAGATGATTTTGGTACCATTGGATAGGTCAGAATGTCAGCTTCGAAGTGAGACTTAAAACCGAAAAAGTGAATTTTACGATTTTTGTCCCAGAAATTCAGGGCTTAAAGGGCTAGTCTTTGGTGGGTGATATTTACAAAGAGGCTGATCAAAAAATGTCGAGCACACCATTCAGTGGAGAAAAAAAGTATAACCCGTAGGCATCTCGCAAAAAGTGTAGAAGTGAAGAAAATTAATATTAAAAGTTTCTTGAAATTTTCTTTTTCACACTTTTAGTACAAACTTTACATATTTTTTGTTACTATCCACAGTTTGTAAATAAATAGCTGGATAAGCATGGAAAAATACATTTTGTCATATCATTTTTGAGAGGAGTAAAGGTTAGGCTAATTTGTGAAGAAACTTAGAGAAGAGGTCTCACAGCTCCCGGCTTTGAGAAGGAGCCTTAGGGTGCATCCAGGGCCGTTTTATCAAAACTTCGTAGGTACGCAAAATTGACTTACGAGTGGCGTAATTGCTAATATGATGACGTAACTCTAGCGGTGGTATTATCAAATCATTTGCGCGGTAAGCTACGTAACGTAACTATACGCCTGCTCGGAGATGTCGTAAGTGGAGTTTTGCACAAGTTTAGAGTGTCTGCTGTAGCAATAGGAAACTATTGATTTACAAGCATGTAGCAACACGGTGAATTGATATAGAATTTGGTCAATAATCAGACATATAATATGTGATCGTGCTAAACGGTGCTTTGAGGATAAAAATGTCAATTGCCTTTTGTGCTATAATTTACAAGCAAATGTTGATATTCATATCTTGGAGTTTTATGATCATTCACTTGAACAATATCTTAATGCCTTTTTGATTCACAATTATATTGAGGTTGAAAAGCCAACCATTTTTCTAGTACTCTGTAAACAAATTTATTTCTTTTTATGACAGTCGCAACTCCAACTCACGAAATTTTCTAAATTACTTGTAACCTTCTACAAAATTCTTTTAATTTTGAATGGGAATAATGCATTTATTTGCGCTTGTTGTAAGAAATTTCGGTTAATGATCACCACAAGTGCATTGCTAGTTGGATAACGTCTCACTCATTTATCCAAATACGCCCTAGGTAAGCACCGCAAATGCCGCTGACACCACACATCTTGCTTTCCTCCAAGCGCACCGCGCACTGGTCGAGAGGAGCAGACGGAGCTTACTGGAGCTATACAGGAAGAGCAAATCCAAAGCCTCTGATTGGTCAGTTAGCCAGATGGTTTTGATAATACGCTTTTAGCTAAGTCTTGCGTACGAAAGTTTTGATAATGCCAAAATTAGGGTGTACTTACGTAACACGTAACTTTTTGTCGTAAGTACAAAAAGTTACGAAGTTTTGATAATCCGGCCCTTGGGGCCGGATTATCAAAGTGTGGTTGGTGTCCCGATGTGTGGTTGGTGCCCATACGTGTAGCTCAACCAAAGTCACGCACGCGTTACTCCTCAAGTTGGCGTTTGTCCGGTGTTGGATGGAAGAAAATTTGGACTAGCAAAGTGCAGCGATTTTTTACAATATTCTGAACACATTCTAACCCGTGGGACTCAATTATTAATTCCTCTACTGTCAAGGAAATACATGGACCAGTTTCAAATGCTCCGATAAATTAAAATAAAAAAATCTAATACACCGAGTTGTTCTCATACTAAAGGATCCATTGCTCCGATAGGTTCTCTCTAAAAAGGATCAATTACTCTGAACTATTACTGGAAGAAGGTTTATTGTCGTTACTCTACAGGACACCTATCACTCAAGAAAAGGCGGAACCTCTATTCTTTATACCTTATGCTGCTATTCCAGTCTTGGGCAGTCCAGTTTCAAAGTTTTCTTACAATATACAGATGCTCATTAGATTCTTTGCAGACACCAATGACTACTTAGTTAAGTTGAAACTGTGTACATAATTTTTAGCTCACAACGCACATAACTGGTGGTAATTTATTTGAATCTTAATGATACTCCTTATTATTTTTCGAGTTTATGACCAGCTTTTCATGAGCAACTTTTCTAAAGAACGCCTATCCCTGTAATCGAGATTGTGCTCCAATCTTCTTTTGGGTATGACTAAGCATTTTTCTACTCTGATTTGCGTTCAGATTTACAATTTAAAAGAACTAAGTGGATGAGAATCAAAACAATAGTTTTTATTCATGCCGTCGAATCATACTTAACGAAACTAAATCTCGAGAATACCAAGCGCAAGCTTGAAAATCTAAAAAAAGGTATCGCCATGGAAAAACTTCTGAAAACAATCTGCAGTATCAATTATTGCTATCGAGCATTTTCCAATATGACTACTTACCAACACGAATTATAGCTTGTATTAATAAGTTATTCGCGAACAAAAGAGTGAGTCACCCATTGATCGATACTGCGCCATTATCCATTGAACAAGACCAGCTGTTATTTTGGCCAGAAGATTTAAGATCCACCCTGAGAGCGAAGAAGATATAATAAATGGTCTCTCTTCTGTAGTACATAAGCTAGAAACTATGGATCCGGTCGACAGGCTCACTTAATCAGCTATTGTAAGTGATGAGACCACGGCAAAGCTTGGTAAACACGTCTTACTCAGGGCGCTGTCGTAAATCAGTTCTACAGTTTATTGAGACTATATCGCGAGTCTCGAACAGGTAAAAGGAGATCTCAAGGCTCTTGAGACCCTAACAGGATGACGTAGGTTAGACGTAGCATGGTTTATTGTAATTTATATGTTTGGCCCCGTGCTTCGGTTTAGTCTATTTCCCCTCAAGAAGTTCTATACATTAGCTGCAAAAAATGTGTTTTATGCTTGCCACTTCGAATATTTCATATGCAATAATTTTATTATTCTTTATTAATTTTTTCTACGGATTTGAGCACGGATATGGTTTGCTGCAGTTAGTTTAAAAGTAATTTTGTATCTTTTATATCTCTGTGTCCACAATATATAATGAACCAATTTTGGGAAAACCCCGACATTCATAGGACTACGTCCTACGGAGTCGGAACTTTTTGACCACATTGAGTTTCAAGGCATTGAGTTAACTTTTAATTAAATTTCCTCAATAACCATGGAAGTCTTTCGAGAATTGGAGCTGAAGAAACTCTGATGTGCAAACATCCCAAATTCAGTTTATTGATCGATGTTCTGTTCACATTTACCGTTCCTCATAGCAGATATTTAGGTGGTAAAGAAATAGTCAACAATTAAACTTTTCGCTGGTAAGAACTTTTCATAGTTTTCGCATTAGTAATCGAATAAAATTAAAAAGTAAATCACATAAATTATTTTTTCAGCTTGCACAATGTATAAAAACCGAATCTAATCAACAAAAAATGGCCTATAATATAGTTCAGGCTTGGAAAGTTTCATTTATTAGAAATTATATATTAGAAATTAGGGTCTAATAGAGACTGTTAAAAAAGACTTGATTGAGATGCCGCAACCGATTTAAACATGAACGATATATCTCATTATCATTAGATGAATAGTAACGGAAAAGTCATGCCCTGAAGGTTATAATAGTGGAAATGATGCATGCAGATAGAGCCCACAATGTTGATGTAAGTCTCTACCAGTTAAAACAAAGACATCGCAGAGAATTACATGGCTGCATTTCTACAACAGCAGCAACACAGGTCATTGCAATGGAAGATGCGTTCTATATAATGCAAGCCCTCAGCGTCGATATATTCTTTCTTGCATATGGACATCATATCTTTGAGTTGGCGGTCTACAATGTGGCCTCTGAATTTAAAGAATCGTTGTTTTCCTTGATTCGTGACCATTTCCTTGATTTGACATAACATAGACGTCTTTAAAGTATGATTGTTAATATTCGAATTGCTCAAGCCTCGTGCCTAACACCTTCGCAAATAGCTGCTCCCGCAAATTATAATCGTTTTTTATGTTTGACCAGTTGCAATCCAGTAGTTCTTAATGTCGTTTCGGATATCTATGGCTGCGATTTATTGCACCTAAATGAAGTCATTATGGCACTAGCCTTTTTCGGCAGTATAGTTATGGTTAAAGCGCTTCTGCGCTAAACGAAGAATTTATCTAGTCCGTTGAGCTAGGAGCAAATAGTGCATGTCAGGTGCCGAATTAATTTCTTTCAAAATAGAGCTCATGGACTCGGGATAAAATCTTAAAATTTAAAGGAAAAGTAATCCTCATTTCTGTGATCTTGATCTTATAGCTTCGGGGTGTGGTGACGGTAACGCACGTCATAAACCAACGTTTCCTCGAATTGCGTGGATCTTACCGCTCCAGTCCATGTGTGAGCAGAAGAAACATAAAATAAAAAATGTAATAAATGAGATGAGGTGTACATCACCATTGCAGGAGTGTTTCCGTCGAGTTCAGGAGTAGCACTACATTCTAAGGGGAGATGGAGGCTGGCTATTTGTTCCTATCTCAGTGGATTAGATGAATTCCTTGTTTAGCGCAGAAGCGCTTCATCTATTTCGAGTACCGAGCGTCGGAGCGAATGGTGCATATTCAAATGCCAAGTAGCACAGGTAGCACGCAGAGTTGGGCAGTAGCGCGCTACATGTAGCGGCCGCTACATTTTCAGTAGCGGTAGCGGTAGCGGCGCTACATTTAAGCAATTGTAGCGGTAGCGGTAGCGTCCGCTACATATTTAAGTAGCGATACGAGGTTTTGCCGCAACAGCGCTACCGCTACATTTAAAGATAAAGCCTTTAGATTTAACTTAATAGTAATAAATATTATTTAAAAACCAGCATGATACGTACATAATATAAATTACAGAATAAAACTGTATGAAAGATTTCGGTGTAATGTTGTCAACCTCAGCCTGTTACTAGTGTCAACATGTTAGTTGTTACTTGTTAAGTTGTTACTGAAGTTACCACTTACAGGTATTTTTTCATGTTTCAGTTTGCTTACAGTTATTTTTACACAGTTATTTTTATATTTCACCTTCCCTACATGGATGCCTACTTTAATCTACCAATCTCAAAAATAATCCTCATGTATACGAATAAAAGACTGATTTTTATGTATATGTGAATAATTTTTGAGATTGGTAGATTTAAGTAGACATCCATGTAGGAAAGGTAAAACATAATAATAACTAACTTTTATTTACTGTATCTAACCCGTACTAGTTCGGTTAGGTTATTTGCAATTAAGTTGCATTGATATGTTTTGAAAATGTTTTATTATCATTAAATGTTTACGAGTAAATCCCAATAGCATAACAATAAATATTTAGAGATTTCCAATAATTTTAGCCATTGTAGCGGCTAATGTAGCGGCGCTACATTTTACTGTAGCGGTAGCGAGCTACAATCTAGTGGGTGTAGCGGTAGCGGTAGCGCGCCCTACCTTTAGAGCATGTAGCGGTAGCGGCCGCTACATTTAAAAGTAGCGCTGCCCAGCTCTGGTAGCACGACAAGAGTAGCACGACACGAGTAGCACCGTCGTAAAAACCGTCTTCTCGCCATACCTAACCTCTTCATGCGACAACCCTTTTTGGGGTTGTCGCATGACAAAAAACCCTTTTTTTGGGGTTGAATTGTATGCTTGTTTGAAATTTTAAATTGTTTGCTGATGTGTTTTTTCTCCGTCTTCAGTACTAAGACAACTTCAGGAGTTTTCAGGTCATAAATGAAGACAATTGAGTGGCTGGCAGTGGCGATTAAATAATTTAGTTCTTCATTGTTCTGTTAATGAAGTTATTCGATAATCGAGGAACTTTAATTTCACACGAGACGTTATGTTCCCGTTGCCATAAATATTGCAGGCGAACATGAGTGATGATCCCGTTTGTGAGATCTTGGAAAATTGGAAAAAAAAATTTGGGGATGGGAACTTATAGAGATAAAAACCACCGTTTTGTAACAAAACGGAAGTAATTCGACTACAACTGGTTTTTGTATAGATGCGAGATTTTTGGTTAAATTCAATTATTCTATGCGAAATCTAAAACAAATTAAGGGAATTGTTTGAAATCCAACGCCAGACGGTTACACTTATACATGGGCTTTAGGTTTGATTCACTTTTTGATGTTCTGTCGAAATATTGCAAGCGACACTTCCGACCATTAATTAAAATATATGAAATTCAGTATTACTTGAAGGTATTTTTACGACTTGATAAAATCTTATACTAGATTTTGAATTGAAGTCCTACATGTACGTATATATTCATAAATATCTAATCAGTATTATATGAATTTTTAATTGGAATTGCTCAATCGACTTCGTTCCTACACTGTTCGAAAAAAAACGATAAAAAACCGTCTCACCGGTGTTCTAGTGGACGGCCGCCACGTGAAAATAAACCGTTTATCAGTTATCTTGAGATGTTGTACGGGTTTCTCGAGTTAAATTTTAATAAAAACGACCATACGGTGTTTCTTTCACGTGTCTGCCGGCCACTAGAACACCGGTGAGACCGTTTAAAGGTTATTTTTCTTACACAGTACACGTGAAAAATATTCACATTCGATGTTATGATTAAAACCGCCAGATTTGGTTGCCCGAGCATCGCTATCAGGACCGCTGACACTGCGATACTGTATTGGATCCGCGTGGCATCCAAGGGTGGACAGACACGCAGCGGCAGGGAATGGACCAAAGCGATAGCCAGTCTACGAGCTCAACCGAAATTGTTATTGAAAAATCTAGCAGTTGCATCAGCCGCATGCAGCAGTTGCAGCAGCAGCAGCATGCAGCGGTTGCAGCAGCAAAATGCAGCAGCAGCGCGCCTCACTAAAGAGGATAGAGCACCGGTAGCGGAAAATACAGAAACCGGGCTCACACTCGTTTCTCACAGACTAAGACCTCAATGTCGAATTCATTTTAGATTCAATGACAGCAGTGCACATTAAAAATCGGAGCCGAGATCCATATCAATACATCCACAAAGTTTGTTTTCTTCCGCCCCAAATTAATCATTGCACACGTCGAGGTCTCCAAGAGCCTGTTGCCGCCAAACTTTCACAGGTTGCTCAACAGTTCATCACACAGCTCGCTCAAATGGCTCACTGATATATTCCTAGTGCATTGGATAAAAAATCTATCTATTTGAATTGATCATTAATCTATTCTAATCAATAGAACATTGCTTTGTATGGGTAAACAGAAAAAATTCAAATCTGAACTAAAGGTTTACCCAATGAAATGCGAAACTCTTCAGACGAACTTTGACTAGAATTTCAGGAATAATAATTGTTTATATCAAAATATTCATCGAGAGGAACTAAAGTATTCACTAAAGCCGATAGAACTGTAGTAAAAGTGCTCAATGATTAATAAAAAAAAGTATTTTACTGAACACTGGTATCCGTCACAAAGAAAAATTCCTTCAAGTAGAATAATAATAATAATAAACGAGCACAAAGCAGCTCGCAACTTCCTGCAATATACGATCATCGTACAATATACGATCATCGTACAATATACGATCATCGTACAATATACGATCATCGTACAATATACGATCATCGTACAATATGCGATCATACAACATACGATCATCATAAGGTCACTTGGCAACTCACGAGATCCGTATCCTCAGTACGTTGCTGCTGTTCGTTTTTTACTCCTAGATTTAATGTTCAATTTACCATGCAGGCAGTCCGGTGAACGTCAGCCTGCACTGAAGGCTTGCGTACATTTACAGAGTAAATTATCAACTAGTTTATCATATAACATGTGTCAAGCAGTGCTCTGCTCTCTGTCGGCAAATTAATAATTAGAAATAAAGTAGACGTCATACATTGCATCTGTCTTCCCTAATTAAAGATTATAGAATAAATCTTATAGACTGAGATTAAGTAATTTATATGAACAGACGGATATTACAAAAACCATCTAATGTGAGTAATCTGAAAAGTAGATAAGAATATATAATGATCAATCATAGATATTATTTTAAAAATATAAATTCGGTATACATATACCGCAACCATAAAAGGAAATATCCTTGCTGCTGCTACACAAAATAATCCTGTTCTCAGCCGAGTTGTGCAGAAATAAAGCGCACTTATATTGTTGTTTGAAAAGAGCATCCAACGCCCAACACCAGCCAGACTCGGCAGCACAAATGTTCTGCTGTAGGAGGAATGGTAATTCTGAGGGCGGCGTAAGTGATAAGGCGGGGAAGCTCCCGTTAAGTTGTCGCCGCCAGCGTGAAATACGGCGGCCAGACCAGCCAGAACTGCAGGGCTTTGGTCTGAGGGCCGAGTATAGCGACCGATCGTTCGTGGCACTCGCAAGCAACTTCTTGCGTGGTCAGGGCGTAGCTATTGCCTCCAATATGTAGCGAGGCCATTGGGAGAATAGAGAAAATCGCAATAAACTTCTTGCGTGGTCAAGACATAGCTATTGCCTCCAATATGTAACGAGGCCATTAGGAGAATAGAAAAAATCGCAAGTAATTTCCTGCGTGGTCAAGGCATAGCTATTAACTCCAATATGTAGCGAGGCCATTGGGAGAATAGAGAAAATCGCAATAAACTTCTTGCGTGGTCAAGACATAGCTATTGCCTCCAATATGAAGCGAGGCCATTGGGAGAATATAGAAAAGCACAAGTAATTTCTTGCGTGATCGTCTTCAATATTATACAAGACCATTAAGGCAATACAGACCAATTACAAGAAACTTTAAAGAAAATACGGCCAATCATTGACAAGGTAATATATTTGCAGAAGAAAGAATCGCGTCCCATATATTGCAAGTTGAAGTAGATATGCACCGGTGGCGCAGGTTGCGTTATTCAACTATCGTGTTGGAGATATTTTGGGTAACTAATAGATTTCCCAATGAGTTCACATTTCATTGCCTTGAATATGATTAGAATTTTATTAGTCATATTTCGATATTCTCTACGGCTTCGAATACGGCAAACGATGAGCCTAAAAAATCAAATTCCTTCAATTAACTACATGTGTGGGGACTTCACTATACAGTTGAGCAGCGTGGAACCTCTGTTAGCCTCCTTATATAGTCAAATACTTCCAACATATTGACTTGACCGTAAAATTAGTAAAAACTTGACCGTAAAACTAGTCGTCAGGTCAAGTTTAAACTCGTCGTATGTGTTTTAAACTTTACTCATTTTGGACTGCTGCTTTCAACTTCGCAGTCGCGATGGTTCGAAGAGGGCCACGCAGCTACGTATATAATTGTTATTGTTGTCTGACTGCTTCAGATAACTGATTTTGATACATTTTTTAAGGAGAAAGATTAAATATCCTAACTACAAATCAGCTTTTAGGTCCGTTCCCCTTTCAAGTCCATGGTTTCCATGCAATATCGCAGACACCTATGTACAGTTGACTTGCGTTGCAGTTGCCATGCACGCACCGAACATATAATAATTTAAGAAAAATATTATACGAAGATAATATTTAGAAATTTTCTGGCATTTTACTAAGCTGCGAAATAGAGGTTTCTCTATTTTCAATAATTCTGCAAAAAAATTATCTCCATCTCAAGCTTTTTGAAATAAAAGAGTGAAATATATACATAAAATTAAAGAAAAAGTTGGTTAACCTAGTTACGTACTATTCATTCACGGAAAAAATAACGGTGAATTGAGAAAACCAATTTATTAATCCGAATTCATAAAAAAAGAAAAAAATCACCGAAAAATCACCATTCTTAACTCAAACCAAAGTTGCATTCATTTTAAACGGCGTCATTAACCTTTACCACCGTTGCGTAATTTATATTTTGGACATTTTCCTTTTTTTAAATTTAAATATAATAGATACTGTAAAGATCCTTGTTTTAGGTCTTTAAGGAACTAGAGGATAGTAAATGAACACACGGGTTCATTGATTCTTATTTACCGGTTTCTGGAAGTCAATACAGAAAAACTGGCATAAGAAATAAATAAAAAATCTATATATAATGACAATATTCATATTCTTAGCAAATCAGTAAAACAAGCAAGAAAATCTTGCCAAATTACTGGGGGTTCGGCACGTGCTTATAGCTCAGCTGACAGACTACTAATAATTGAGTAGGCTGATACAAGAAAACTTCTACTCTATAGAAGTCGGCTAAAAGAAATGAGGATGCTTTAATGCTCCTAAGAGATACAATAGACGTACACATACCATGCAGTTTTGACAATTCAATACAGTTTGTCGGCATGTGAGACGAAGTCTTGAAGAAAAACCTGAACCTGATGAAATAGTATGGAATTGTCGCGGTCTTAATAGATTCCAAATAGGAAATACGAAAGTAATATCAATGGAAGTAACGCTACTGATTACGGCTTCAAATAAAAATTCTACCAATAGAATCGGTAAGAACGCTTCACATGATGATGACGACGGTAACAAAATCAGATCAGAAACTCTATCACTTTAGCTGCTGCCTCGATCGAATAGCGGACTGCCTCCTCCGCATGTTTTCGCTCTTAATTGAGCCTAACCTCCTGGCCGATGCAGTCTTTTGTTCAAAACACATGCAGTAACGAGTCGGGCTGTAAAACAAGTCTTGCCTCGTCGCGAATAGCAAGGTTTTTTTTTCAAATCTCTAGTCGCCCCGTAGCCATTTTTGAAATAAGGTTTAACTGCAGATTTTCTGTCACTGTTTTTTGAAGTACGAAAATTTAATTCATCTTTAAACTTGATTCAAAACCAGCGGATTTGTAAAATAAATAATAGTCAGCCTGAGAGATCAGAAAAAATTTAGCTTGTTTTAAAAATTCATTAAATTTCAATATTAAGGCTCATTCGTCAGCATTAAGGCTCAAGAATTATTTCGATCAATGTGTGTCTCGTCTTCAAACTCTTCATATTCGTGTTCACAAAGTTTGATGGCGTAGCACTGCTGTTGATTTTATTAGAAAACATATAGAAAGGAAATTAAATATGGCAAATTAAGCGTAAAAACCAATGCAACAATTTTACGTAAAAAATCCTGCTCGCATGAACTCCTTACATAAAACCTCGTTCAACTGCAATAAATCAGTGCAATAATTAAGCTCCAAGCAGAACACATGACAATAAATGCAAGCACCGCGATCTATCCTCATCGATGTCCTTATTAAGCACCGCGAGCTATATCCTTATCGATGTCCTTATCAAGCACCGATAGTTATCCTTATCAATGATACACAAAGGCAAAGCTCCACGAAACTATGATGAAAGTGTGCGATAGTAAAGGAATTTCCCTGTCGAAGGCTGCGAAGTGCTTATCTAAATCACCTCAGACAATGCGACGAATTTAAACTGAAATTGTCTCGAAAAGATAAAAAAAATATACTAGTCTAAATCCTACGCTTAGTTTTCAATTCTCTTCAACGTGAACGTGATGTTGTTAATTATATCAGTAAGGCAAGAAACGCACATTTTAAATTACTGCCAGTAGCTCCGCAATTGTTTTTATCTTTCAGACACATTCCTTTGTGCTAAAAAAATTGGTGCTACCAAAATGACTCTGAAATACTTATGAACTTGTACATTCGACTCGAAAGAAGCAGCTTTCACGGTAAGATAGAGGCTGAGCTCAGGGACTACTGCAGCGTGCAGGCTAATATTAATATGCAATACACCAGCAAGGCCCTCGCCAGCTCCCTAGCCAAGCTGCACCACATAAAATTATGCATGTCATGCCAGGAACTGCGATAACATTTTCAATTTTAACTTTCCGGCCGGATGCTGCGATAATATCGGTTAAGGCAGCCTGCCTCACAGAGGCAGCGACGAGGATGGTTTATCGGCGGACGATAGGGCGATGCCGTACATTAGCAACTGATTTGCACCGAGAGTGGCGTTTTGGCAACCTTGATCAGGAGGTCAGAAAAAAATTATGAGCGAAATATTACCAAGCTCAAAAGTCCTCGCCGAGACCATCTTGCTCTCCCTTAAACAGAGATGTGATAGAGCAATAATAATATTGAGAAAAACAACAGCCTGGCAGGGTCAGAATGCGACGTTGTTATTTGGCGCTGCCACGTGGGTTGTGCGGCAGAGAGCACAGCCTAACAGAAATGCAGGTCTTACATTTCTTAGAGGGTTTTGAGATAGAAAGATGGGTACAAGTTGGGAGCGGAGGAGGGATCCTTTATCTAGTTCATGTGATATAATTTCTTTGGGCCAGTTTCTGGTGCCAGTTACGATTTTTACACCACGTCATTATTATTTTAATTCCTTGATAAAAATAGAATCGGAAGAATAGAATTTTTTCCTCGTTTCAACAATTCTATGAACAGACGTTTACGCTGAACTTCGCTTATATTTGCAGAATGAATCAATAAGTTTTGAATGTAAAAATGTTTAATCTGATTGTGCAGAAAACCTATTCCAAGGTTTCTAGGTGGCTATATATAATCTGGTTCAGAAGTGGACTTCTGTGCATTTCTACATAAAAAAGGACGCTTTCGTTTGAAGCTGCAGTGATAATGAACCACACAAAATAAGATTTTATGAAATGAGAACAGGGATTGTGTTCTGAAACGAGAAAGGTAAAAGAACGTATAAGATGAAATGTCACGAAGTATATGCACAATTGATGCAATAAATAAGTATCATTTATGTGAGTATTAAAATCGTTGTGGCTTTACGGGTGTTCGAGCGTTTTGGCCGGACTCTGTAAATACATAATCAAATAATGGATGTTTATAGAAGTTGTGATACCAAAATAGTGAGCAGTGATTCTCGGCCGACTTCGAGAGAATATTGCGGTTATAAGTTAGGCGTAGGAGCTGCGGGAGCTATGATAATCTCAACATACACAATGAAGAAGGATAGTTGCCCCCAGTATTGATATACTGTGTACTTACTGTACTAGATGAACAAGGCGACAGCGGATTCTCCACATTGCTGTGCAGAGCTATCCAGCTCTATTGGTAAATAACCACAATATACTAGTCGCATATCAATGTAGCCTGGATCTGGAATTGTGTTCTTTGTAGTGGAATCATGTAGTAATTCAATACAAGAGTTGGATAAAGCATAAAAATCAATTTGACTTTTAGATTAATTAATTTTAATTTCATTCGTAAATACAAAATTCAGTTTATTCAAACTTCTAAACAAGAATTAAATGGAGGTTCCTGGTTAAATGCGGGTCTAAACTGGTCTCTCAGTGAACAATATTACTCGATCGAAAATAATAGTCGGGTTTCAGCGTATCTGGTCATCTCGTGGAATTGCAATAAATCCGAAACAAAGTATAGTTAGGGTGCCAGCGGTAAATAAAAACAACACTGGTAAAATAAACAAAGAACTATTGATAGATATCGTACAGACAAGCTAGTGTGCAAGAGTAATCAATTTTCAGGTGAGTTTCAATCGTCAAGTGAGTTTCAATTGCAGCAGAAAATAATAAATGTATATATATGTAAACCTAACTGAATCATCGGCAAATATGGCAATCAGTGCTCAGAAGGAACAATGAGTACTGGCAAATTCTAGCTCGTATCTGGTTAATTAATGTAAACAATTCTCCTCTTAGATCAACCATGCAAAAATTAAAATCACCGAAACACAACCGATGCAAAAATCCATGCAGTAATGGCACTTAAGTTATAACTAAAGCGATAGTAACGCACTATAATACAGAAGTTTCAATAAGTCATGTCTCCATCCCAAAAATGTTGCAAACTACAATCGTGACGTTACCGGCAATAAGTTTCCCAATCGAGAACGTCGATTGGGCTCCATGGAGTGCGAAAGTAAAGACCGTCCAAGGTAAGTAGACAGGGCCTGGCCCAGGAGTTATGTGATGATCACAGTAACTGAGTTAGACAGCAGGCTGTGATAAATCGGCCAACTGCAACACGCGAACGCTCCTGGATATTTATAGGGCCATAAAAATTGGAATTGACGCCTAACGACCCTAGGATAGGGGTGATTACAGCCTGATCTTAGGAGCCGTTGTACAGAAACGTCTATCAATTTACCGGTCGTAGCAGTTTATAAGAGGATAAAAGCCTTATTGGTACTTGACGATCGAGGTCAACGGAGTTTGTGCGGGATCGAGAATGGATTAAATACGGTGTTGTCTGAATAGTTCATGTACTCTGTTGTCTGAACGCATCATATACGCTATTTTCCGAATCGTGTTGCCTTAATGGTTCAACACGGTATTGTCTGAATTAATCATATACTCTTTTGTCTGATTGGATCAGGTACTGTGTTGTGTGAATGGATCATATAAGCTGTTGTCTGAATGGATCGCATACGGTGTCGTTTCAATGGATCAAATTCAGGGTTGTCAGCATGGATCAGGTACTATATATAATAGTTGTCTGAATGTATCAAACACGGTGTTGTCTGCATGGATCGAAAACGGAGCTATCTGAATAGATAATATCCTGGGTTTTCTGATCGAGTCAAATTCGGTGTTGTCTGAATAGATCAAATTCGGTGTTGTCTGAATCGTAGCTAAACCTGCAAACTAACTCATCGTTGTCGTCAGGCAAGGACTTAATTACCTCACACAGAAACAATATGAGGCAATTTGAAGGCAAAAACTCGTGCATCAGAATCTCATTCCTGAATAGTAAATACAATCCACTTCTATTCATAAATGGACATCCTTGTACAAGTTTTGTTGGGAATAGATAAACGCATCTCTCGTCAAGTCGAGCGCCCCCTAAGTTATTGCTCCAGAGAGCAGTAATGTTGAATATTGAGGAAGTTTGATCGTAACTTGGAAACTTGATGAGGTCGGAGCCATCATGAAGTGCGCTACAGCGTGAACATGGCCGGTATCGAGTGCCTGTCAGTCGCGTGTTATAAAATATTTGGCTGATCACTTGCCCTCTAGAATGTTTCGGTGGGACAAACACATACTTGATCAAACACACGCAGAAAGACACATCCTTAATCTTGCAAAATGTCTTCAAAAACCAAATGAGTGAGCTGAGGGCTGTGAACTTAACAGAAAAACTAGAACTATAATAAGCATGGAGAAGGCCGTAACTAAATTTACACGCAACATAACGATTGATCATAAACGACTACAACCCGATTTAACCCGCACATATTAGTACCGCGATGGACAAGTTATCCATCACCCCAGCCCATCTGTGTAATGAGCGAGATAAGAAGTGATGACAAGCATGAAGCAGAATAATGTAGTTGTAATGAGGCTGGGAAGAAGGGCGCCGAGTTCTATCCTCTTTAAGGCGGAAACGTCGCGGCAACTGTGCCGGCCGGAACAGCTGGCATGCTGCGTGTCTGACCTTCACGACCCAACAATCAAATTAAAATTTAATTAATAACATTGCTAGGTTGTGAAGACTGCACAGGTTGTCTTCAGATACATGTGCAATGAGGTAAAGGAACACACTTGATGTCTAAAATAACGGTGAAGGCCGAGGGAAGAACTCTGAACGCTGGTCAAGTAATTAAGAGTGACACATATGAGCCTTATTAGCGTCAGTAGCCCGCATGGGAAGAAGTGAGTAATGCAAAACCTGACAATCCATAAGGTAGAGCAAATGCTAAACTTCATACGGAAAGCAGCAACAACGGTTAACTCTCTGCTCTCAAATCTCGCAATTTTGAAGAGGGAGTAAAAATTAAGAGAACCAATAACTTTCCGTAGTTATGCATTGGTTATTAGGTTTTTGAATCATTAGCTTGGTTTTTGCCACGACCTTGGCTAGACCATTTTAGCACAAATATTTTGCAATAAAACGAGCTCATAATTTAATTTGTTTGCCACTTTTGTTTAACCGGAAAACTGCAAGTTTCACTTCATGGCAGAAAAAAATGTTAATACAAATGCACAAATTTTAATACAGAAGTTATTAGAAACTAAATAATGAAGATAAATTGTCGTACTCACTCTGGTGATGAGGGCGAGGGTGTGTGCGGTGCGCATGGGGTCCTCGGGCTGGACGGGGGGCTCTCGTTTAGGGAGGGGGACGGTGAGGGGTAAGGGAGTACCAGCAACTTCTTGCATGCGCAGCAGAAGGGCGATCTTCTCCCTCCTCTTGATGTTCTCCATGATCTGGGCGTGAAGCACCTCTTTAGGCACATGATCGCGTACGTGGTAACCTCTGCTTCTGATGATAGACGCGAGTTGCTCGTATCCCCCGAGGATGGTCGTCTCCCCTTCCTCATCCTCCGGCACAACAGCGAGCTGTTTGCGGACAGTGTCGCCGGTGGCGTCGTCTTTCTTGGTGCTTGAAACTTTGCTTTTGAGTCGGGGATCGTTGCTGGACTTGGTTCGGTCGTTGTTGAAATCCTGTTGGCTTTCGTCCTCCACTTGGCCCCGACGCTTACGAGCAAAAATTCGTCGCATTTCGCAAGGCCGGCAGACGGAAGAGTGAAGGCTGCACTTGCCCTCTCAGCCCGCAGGCAGAAGCAACATCGTGCCAAGGGCGGTCGCTGCTCTATGTTTCCAAACTTTGATGTTCACTGCCAGTATAGAACGCATCTAACGAGATTCCCTCAGGCCACCTCAACAATTTCGCTAAAACAGAGGTCGGGTTTACTAAATTTAAAGAGTTTTCTTCTGAGGCGGGGCACAGTAAGCACTCATAAGATGTAGGAGCAATGTTTCGAATGAAGACGAGCGCGTAATTCAACAGCCTGATACAAGTTGGTAAAGAAATCTTATATACGTTTGATTGCAGCTTAATTGGTCGTTGCATTGCGATTGTTTTCATATATCAAATAAGTACCACTTTAAAACTCATAATTTCGCCAAAAATTCTTTCGACATTTTTTACCTAAAATTTTATATTATTAAAGTTAACTTATACTAGCTTCGTTCGTGAACATTCCACATTATTATAATAGAAAGTTATTATTCCCTAGGTCAGAAGTTATTGGAATAACATTTTCTGTGGATTTGAATTAATAACTGTCGTACGTACTGATCTATACGATGCACTATAGAGTTCACAAAATGTGTATAATAAAGTTTTTTATATTAATGCTTCAAGAAAATAATATTTACCAGCTTTAATATCAGAATCCTATAAATAATCATCGATTTTGAATACATCTGAAAACTGAGGACATCAAAACGACGAGCTGGCAATGACAAGGCATACTTTGCATTAGTGATACCTGCTATAAGACGCTGAAGTGCGAGACCGCACCGTACAATACAGACACGTTGAGCAAGTTTCAAGCAGGCCACTTCCTTCCAACAATAACAACACTAAACACAGTTAAGGCTTCTCTTACTATATGCAGGCTTCTCTTCTTATTTCCATCAACATAGAAGACGATCCAAGAAGATATATGAGAAGTAATATCGGTTTGAGAGAGGCCACCTGACCAATACATCACACTTGGCCTCCACTGACGTCACGTGCTGACGTGAAGGCAACTCTGCCGCGTGTGGTCTCGTGTACACGACCAAGTTCAAACTTCCACGGGACCTGAAACAGGAAGAAAACTTAATAAATTGCGGGCTAAATTAAGAGAACAATCAGCAGCATATCAAAGGCTCTTACGCTATGAATAAATTAAGATGGAAGAATATCATTCACACTCAATTTTACTCGGGATGTTTCACGACGTTAAAATTCTCAAGAATAAGAAATACGAATATCTTATTTATAAAATAAGAATTTTAACAATAAGTTTTGAAGACATTGCTAGTCCAAAGCGGTACTGTTCGAGTAAAATGTTGAAATATTTATACCGAACTTCTACCGTTTAATACAATTAATTAATTCTACCGTTGTGATGAGAAGTTTGCGACAGCCGCGCTACCGTTGAAAATATTCGAAGCTGCGCGAGTGAGAAAGGCAGGCCCCCAGTGTTTTGGCCATAAAAATACAGCTTCCCAAAACTTGTTTCATTACGAAACAGAACAGTATATAACGTATTCAAATGTAAATTTCTTAGCTTCAACATGCAGCTGCGGTTAAAACCGCTGAAACTCGTCGATGCAAAATAATTTTATTTGCCAATATTTTCGTCAAGTAATGAAACGATAAAACGCTTTATTTTGTTGAAACGAAAGAATTTCTGCATTAAATAGTTTATTCAATTACATTTATGAATTTTTCACGTCACTTTTTCTTGCACCGTTAATATTTTATCTGCAACTAAACAAAGCTGCTAATGCCGTGTAATAACTGATTTACCTATAAACATTTTCCCCGTGTTCATGTAAACATCGAATATATCCATCACGTGTAATCCTTCAGTTGAGCATCGCGCGAGACGAGGTTGAACCCTAAATTTCTCACCTACAAGATCACAAGATATCCACGCAGAAAATTATCGGGACGATAGTTTTTTACGTTTCAGTCGCAATATGTTGGTATAAATAGGCTCCCCATTGAAACATTTGAGCATCATAGCCTGGCTTAGCGGTTGGCAGATTGCGCTGAAGTTCTGCCGAAGCCAAAAGTAATATCGGAGCGGCCAAGATGCGTGTGATGCGAGCATGTGAGACGCGCCCTATAAATACCTCGTCGTAAGTCACGGCAACGCAAGCCCGAGTCTGAGTCTGCCAACGCCGACGCGAGGGCCGGAGACTGGCAGCGACCACGGCAGCGGTAAGCTCGTGGTAGACGTAACTTCGGGGTAGATGAGTAGACGTAACGTCGGGGTAGATGAGTAGACGTAACGTCGGGGTAGATGGAGTAGACGTAACGTCGGGTAGATGGAGTAGACGTAACCTCGAGGTAGATGGAGTAGACGTAACCTCGGGGTAGATGGAGTAGACGTAACCTCGGGGTAGATGGAGTAGACGTAACTTCGAGGTAGATGGAGTAGACGTAACGTCGGGGTAGATGGAGTAGACGTGACCTCGGGGTAGATGGAGTAGACGTAACCTCGGGGTGGATGGAGTAGACGTGACCTCGAGGTAGCCTCATCTGAGTCAAGTGGAGGCCGCTAGTGTGCACTACTTTACAGCCATGAGCGGGAGCTATGGTTGGTTGTCGGAATGAGGGTTGAGTTTATATATGTTCCGAAATTCTTATTCCTAACAATGAAAGTCGAATGTAGAAATATTTTTTCTATAAGGCTAAATTTTTAACGCAGCGCTCATAAAACGAATAATCATGAATTCCCAAATTTTCAAAAGTGAGAAAAATTTAGCAATAGAGTAAACATTGCAGTTAATTTTAAGGCACAATGCACTGGATCAAGACTTGTCTAAACATGAAAGTGTCCGCGACAAAAACGCGGGCCGGCCGCAAGATGAGCACGCTATGAGGGAGACGCTGATGTGACAGTTTTAGGTGTCCTGAGAGCTGAACACCTCTGCTTGTTTGCACAATAACTTTGTGTTCATGTATTGAAGGACGGAGAGCTTCGAAGGGAGTTTCAATTAGTCGTGGTATAATGTACGTCATAATGAAGATTATCTCAGCCTAGCGGAATATGATAAATCAATTGCACAAACTTGACCTTGGACACTGTCCCTGACAACTGTGTAAACCGTACGCTAGCCTGACAATACAACTAGCCAGCCTACATAATGGTTCTCGAAGCCTGTTTTAAAGTGCATTACTTATCGAGGTATGAACAACAAGTATTGTAATCAGTGTGACTAAATTAATTCAATAATATTATTGTGGAAATAGCTCTGCAATTGCACAAATGGACATGCGAGCAGCGAATAAAGCATGAATCTCGGCCGAAATCCAAGCAAAAATCTTGCACCGCGGCGCTCGCACTATTTTATTTAATTCAAGCAGAAAGCTATTACGGTCAGCGATGCAAGCTTCCTAAGAGGGCAGATTCACTTTAAAATGAGCTTACAAATGCAATGAGATCCTCGCCATCCTCACACTGGTCGGCCCAACGTTTCTGTAAAGGCGGAATAAAGCGCGGCATATGGAGGCTTACAGCAGCGTAATACGGGGCAAAGCGTCGCTCCATAGCGCAGTTCAGCGCAGAGCACAGCGCCATAGCGTAATCTGGAAGATCACGTCGCACCATAGCGCACAACACTGCGCCATAGTGTGATCCGGAAGTTCACGTCGCACCATGGCGCAGTTCAGCGCAGAGCACTGCGCCATAGCGTAATCTGGAAGATCACGCCGCGCCATAGCGCAGTCAAACGCAGGGCTTTGCGAATGGTGGACAACTCGCATGTCCGACGCCTGCAAGGCGCAGCATATAACGCAAGCATCGCCCTCATCATCCTCAATATATAGTGATGCTGGTAAACAAGCTGTCCGTTGGTCCCCCAAAACTAATTGTAATAATTAATGTTACGGTGCCATCATTCTATAAAATAAGAAACGCTGAGGCCGTCTAAAGGATTATTTTGTGCTTAGACAATTCGATGCCATGCGTTTAGTTCAGAATGTATTTACTCACAGCTAAACATGTGAACGAATAAAATAATTTGCCTAAGAATATCTACATTGCGACCTAAATTACACAACAGATGGTTTTATGATAGAAAAAATTGAATTTCATTACATAAAATGATTGCATTCATTTTTAACGCCTGCCTTGTCAAAATAAATCGGGTATTTGTTGACGTCAGCATTCGACTGCATGTCTATGTGCAAGCGGTTCATCAACTGAAATTTTTAATTCAGACAGTATCACATAAACAATTATTGTGTCGAAATTAGTTTTAATAGCATTCTAGGTAAATATCTCCAAAGTTAACCAGGATGGTCATAATGCTTAACATTTTAATGAAGCCGAAGAAAAGATAAGTACAGTATATGGCGTCAAGAGCCTCCGAATTTGCAAATGTCTTTTCCGAAAGCCCATATCCATAGAATTTATCGAGACGATGATCTCGCGTGTGGAGCTCTGGGAAAAGTTTAATTGCTTTCCAGAGAACTACTTCACTAGGAAACTTTGGTGCATAATACCTTATTGTCAGAGGAGGTATTTAGGATGCGATCGCTACACAGTATTTCGAAAAAGTTTTAATTAAATGAAAACTAATCAACCTACACTATACGCTTAAGTATTATTTAAATTATATATAAGACGATCTATGGCAGGTCATTATTCTGTATAAAAGCTATATTTATTACAACACTTCTCTTTAACTTCACTTCTTGTTTGTCTGTTTGTCTGTCTGCTACAAATCTTGTAATCGAAATTTAACACACTTCTACTTATCCTATCGATCTGAAATTTTGCATACATGTTTAAATTTGGAGACAATGTATGAATCAAATGTCAGAATAAAAGATTTTAAAAAGTAAAATTTTTTTTTCAATATTAAAAAAATTGAAAAAATAATTTTGTCAGCTACGAATCTTATAACTGATATTTGACACACTTTTACGTGTCTAATTGATCTGAAATTTTGCACACTTGTGTGAAATCAGAGCCAATGCATGAATCAATTAACAGAATAAATAATTTTGAAAAAAATTTATATATTGAAAAAAATTATATATATTAAAAAAATTGAGAAGTAAATTTTTTTAATTTTCGAAAATTAGACGAGAAATTCATTGTACATCTATAAGATTGGAGATACTGGATTCTTTGGAAGTGTTGTCTTTAAAAAGTAATTTTTAAACGTATATTATTTTTAATAGAAGTGCTGAGTCTTAAACGACGTTTGGTAATTGTCTTTTAAGATAGTGTAAATGCTTTTAATGAAATTTAAGGCTGTCTGATGCTGTCTATAAACAGACCATCGAGGCACCAACGATGCCGGTTCAAAACACGGACCTAAAATAATTTTTCCTAACGATAATGCTTGCGGTTGCCCGTGTTTGAAATTCATCCATTGCTCTGGTCATTTCTGAACAATGAACAGAATGTTAAAATAGCTATCTCGTCTGCCTGAGAGCAACCTTTATGAGGGGCTTTAAACCAGTTTCTATGATGCCAGCTACCAGCTTTAGAAGAGAAAATCTTGAAGATTTCTACTGTTTTGTTAGTCTTTAATGCTCCTTTGTGTTACCGACGGTTCAACACTTTGTTTGTATGACATCAGACCAGCATAATTTGTAGTTGAATGCGCGACAATATTTGATTTGCGAAGAATCCTCCGATTTACCCTCAAGTGCCCCAACCGGTAAAACATTAGGCCCAGCAAATTTAATTATTAGTATTTAATTATTTATAATGCAATAATATTACACCACGGTTTGATCACAAAAGTCAAATCCAGAATGATACATATTATTCAGATCGGGACTAATAATTTCTGACAGGAAAACTTGGAGTCACCAACTTTTAGAAATTCAATGAAAAATACTAATTCACTAAACACGATAAAAACATTCAAAATTACCTTCCTACAACAATAAATAAATTAATGACTGAATATAATAACAAGTGATCCTCATAAGTTTTCGAACAAGAACAATATCACAAAGATCCCTACATGAGAGCGCCGATCTTTTCATAAGAAAACGGAATAAAAAGTTTTCTGTTCGCCCACCTAACGAACAATCATTCGAGAATACCAAAAATATTTAGTCACCAACTGTAGGCAGCAGATCTTTTCCACGCGCACTAAATTTCAGGTCTGCCGATTTTATGAGACTTCCGAAATGATTTCCATCAAATACAAAGAACTGTAGCGGGCTTTTATCCGGTTACACACAAGCGCCAACTCTAAAAGTTGTAGACTTGACCAAGAATTACGATGTAGAAGACCTCTTAATCCAGGTTTTACAATGTTTGGAATGCTTCTTGCATCCATGCGTACAAACTCCTTTACGACTAAAAAGTAAAAAAGAAAACGCTTCTAAACTTTGCTTCGACCAAATTTCCATTCTGGCCACTACTTAAAAAGACCCTGGCAGGCCCACAGAGCCCGCAATCCAAATGATAGCGTGATAATAATTTTTAAAAATAAGTTCTCAGTTCCAGCTCACTTCCGACATTTTCAAAAGTGTCTTCCCGTTATAAAAATAACGGCACAAATCCAGTAACAAGTTCCTGAGACACGATGGTGCTTACACAACGCCGTCCGTGTTGCACCTCACACGCGCAACACTTTATCAAGTGCCTAACTTCTGCAAAGATGTGGATGAATTCGTCATCGTTAACTCCTTATAGCCAATCGAGTTTCGACATTTTTTAATTTCCAAGATGACGAAGAAGATCATTTTGCTTGACTGGCTGTTGAACGACAATGCCTTAAATCGAGATAAAAACGACTAAAAAATTACTTTAAACTGAATGAATAGATCTTCTTCTCAAACAGAGCCGTAAAATATTTGACTGAGCCTCGTTGGGATTTGGCGTCGTAAAGATTTACGCATATACGTACATCAAAACATCGATGATGAGGTAATGATTGTGAGGTAGAAATTAATGACCTTAAAATCTATACGAATGATAAAACAAGTGCTACATTACATGCATCGAACTGCCTGATATAACTCAATTAACACTCGCATTTGAAAGTATTTGAAGAAATCGTAATTTTATTGCTCGTACGTAAATTAATCTATATTCTTTTAGGCTTCAACAATTGTCGTGCCTGATTGTATTTTGTAAGCTCACATCAGAGGTGTCGTGTGATGTGAAATTTGCTATTATCCAGCAGCAGCTCTACGAATGCTTCACCAAACAATCGAAATAGAATAAAATTTACAATTTTTACTTAATAATTAATTGCATCACGAGTACAACCGTGTTAAAATCTATTTTACAAGAATTATTTTCTATTTTACAAAGAAGTTATTCCTGCAAATATAAAGTCCATGTACTGCAATAGCAGTGAATCAATAGAAACCTTAAGACAAACCTCTTGCTGGCAACATTGCTACGAAATACAAAACTACACTGGTGATGAATATCACAAAAAATATGACTCAGTACTCACTGCAGTGAGTGACAGAGAGCGCATTTTCTCGTCGACGAAAACTTGAGGTCACGGACAGACGGACGGACGGACAGACGGACATGGCGAACACAATAGTGCATTTTTTCATAAATGAGAAAATGCGCTAAAAAGAGTCTTGCAGTTTGACGAAAACATCAAGAGTTAATGGTCCGCAGTGCGGAGACTGCAGCGCGGTTCACAGAGGCGATGGACATCGCGGCCTCAGCAGGCATGCGGCGCGGCATCAATGCCCAGAAGCGGCTAAACAGCGGCTAAAGTCCAGCGGCTAAAGTCCTGTTAGTAGTACTGTTACAGCTCGAGTGCGAGTAGTACTGTTGCAGCTCGAGTGCAAGTAGTACTGTTACAGCACGAGTGCAAGTATTACTGTCACAGCTCGAGTACAAGTAGTACTGTTACAACTTGGGTGCAATTGGTAGTACTGTACAAGTAGAACTGTTACAAAAAGAGAGTAGAACGCAATGATTTGTATAAAAGCCGGTCCAAAATGAACTGAGGTTGGAAATCGACTGAAGGATGTTTTCCAAAATACGTGATTAACGGCAAGCCACCAAAATAATACCTGTCTAAAGCAATATAACTTCGGTTGCTAAAGAGAACTGACCTTGGCACTGCACCTTACCTCCACAGGATTTTTCATTCTAAGACGTTTTAAAAATGACGCTCTTATTATATCACTTCGCCTGATGTTATGTCAATTATTGAGAGGCAACTCAGCTATTAGGAAAGCATGATCATTCTTTACTCTACCACAGAGTCACGGTTAAACTGTTGAAAATTAGGTGCATTATGCTATACAAATATGTGTATGATATCTTCATCTCGAATATTCATTCTTGTTTTTTGAATCTCACACGGAATACAATAAATTAGACAAGGTTAATAAACATTTGCAATGGAATTTTTCTGCTCAAATACACGTTCATGCCAGCCTCGTTATTAAAACAACGACCTCGACCCCCGCTACAGCAGTGGGAAAAACAATAACTTTAGTCTTAACAAAACGCTAAGATCAATTCTAAACAAACTTAGCTTATTCCAGTAATTTGAGACAACTTAGCAGAACTTCGAAATTCTGATGGACGTGTCTGATGGACGTGTCTGGACGTGTCTGATGGACGTGTCTGGTGGACGTGTCTGATGGACGTGTCTGATGGACGTGTCTGATGGACGTGTCTGATGGACGTGTCTGGTGGACGTGTCTGGTGGACGTGTCTGGTGGACGTGTCTGATGGACGTGTCTGGTGGACGTGTCTGGTGGACGTGTCTGGTGGACGTGTCTGATGGACGTGTCTGATGGACGTGTCTGATGGACGTGTCTGATGGACGTGTCTGTGGACGAGTCTGATGGACGTGTCTGATGGACGTGTCTGTGGACGTGTCAATTTCTACGACCATGAGTTATCAGAGGAGATAACAGTTGGTGTTGCTACGTCAATTTTAACTCTAAACAGACTCTATATATGAGACCGGATATATTAAGCTATAAAGCTGCTAAACCAATAGCCAGCACGACTAGCGCACGATGTATAATGCTGCGCATGCGACGTGTGATAACATTCTGTGAGGCAGCAGGCGAATGTTTCCAAATTGGTCTTCGCATGAACAAAAAAATCTGATTATGAGTGATTAACGAGGTTTTTCAAACTTGTCTTCGCTTGAACATATAAATGTAGATTTTCGTTGATCAACAAAGTTTTGCCTTCTTCTTTTTGGGGCTAAATAGAACTGCCTCTATTTAGCCCCAAATCCACATCACTGCACGTGAAGAGGCAAAGGAGCACAACTCGCTCCCGCGTATGTCTGACCTGCAAATTCTGAAGTATTAAAAAATGGTGGTTATGAATGGCACAAAAATACTGTAAGTTAAAGGAAAATTAATCGATGCGTTATAAGATCATCAGAGACGAAAAATTCGCGAATCGCAAACGACACCAAAACGCTAACGTGTCCACGCTACGTCCAAAGGTCCCGGCCGTACTCAGACTATAAGCTTCTGTACGAGGCTTTACCCCATCATTATTCCAAAGCTAAACTGCATAGGCCGAAGAATCTTCAAAAGTTTATCTGTACAATCTAAGTAGAATAGTCGAGGATTGCGATGAAACAGGATCTTGCACGAAACCTCTTCAGCATCCTTGGAGTTGCTGCTGTCGTGGAGTCATACAGCGAACTGACGAAAATTCTTGAAAAAAATGGGTGAAGCGAAGCAGCAGGAACGACATTAGTTTCACATCAAGTGTACCGGTACACGTTAAAACTGCCTCAGGCGTCAACCAAAATGAGGCATGTTGCAAGCATTAATGAAGCTACGATCCGAAAGACTTGAAAAACCACAAAATTACCGAAACTTGATGTTATTTATTTAGGAAATTCGAAATGACAGTAGCAGCGCAGTGAAACACGTGGTGGTGGCAGCGCAGGGAAACACGTGGCAGTGGCAGCGCAGGGAAGCACGTGGCAGTGGCAGCGTAGGGAAGCACGTGGCAGTGGCAGCGCTTAGAAACGCGGGACAGTGCTCTGCAGTGGTGGAGGCTCACGGAAGTGCTCGGCAGCGGTGGCAGCACACGGAAGTGCTCGGCAGCGGTGGCAGCACACGGAAGTGCTCGGCAGCGGTGGCAGCACACGGAAGTGCTCGGCAGCGGTGGCAGCACACCCCTGGGTAGGCCAGAGTTGCACAGGGACAGGGAACTTTGCCTGCCACGACATCAACAAGCTCGCGCAAAGTTCCCGCACAACGTATCTAGAGAATCAATCTCTTAATCAAACATCGCTTAATGACATGGAGATCATACAATGATTTAACGATTTTCAGAGTACTCTGTCGTAATATTTTTTGGCAAGAGCCCGAACCTGTACAATGTGCGTGCAACCATTTTCGATGTAAAAATCAACTGTAACTTTAAATTCTGACTCGTTTACGGTAGATGAAATAGGTAAATGTTTGCTTTCTTGAATGGAGTGCTTCCGCAAGGGCCGTGTCGTATTAACATAGTGATCTCGGCGCTGAAGTGTAGGCCTGATGTGGCCTGTCGATCCATCCAAGATCCACGTGGTTGAGTGAATATATGAGGTTTAACTTTGGATCTAGTCGCTGATAGATAAAATCAATGTTAGATCGGGTAGATTTTCTACGTCATCAATCAACCGTGACATCAGAAAATAATGCTCACTACGTTGAAAGAACAGAAAATGGTAATCAGAGGAAATGTGCAGCGTGCTGGAGAACTGAAAGAAAAGAATGTACTACATGCAATGTTGGTTTGCACATGGAACTTTTCCAAGAATGGCATCTTAAGTAGATGATATGTGCCATTATCCCCCATTTGGAGACCACCACTAAATTTCGAACTTAAGAAAATGTATGGATGACCAGCCAAAAATTTATTTCTCTTTCTCCAGTTATTTTGTTGGGTGGAAATATAGTGCAAACTGCAAAAGAAAAAATAGTCAGTTAATAGTTTGTCGAGGTCGGTGCCACGGGCCACGCCAACGGGCAATGAACCATCGTCGCTTCAGAACGTCCGAGGCGCTAATGATACATTCACGACTACCGTCAAAAATTGAAACGACCGAGAAAAATAAACTGAATAGGCAATCATAAAAAAAGCTAAGCTATTTTTACCTGGTAACCAATACCCATGAAATAAATGATTACCACCACTACAAATTGTTACTAGGCAGATTTCAGAAGCCACATTTTCTTTCAAAAGAGAATTGACTGACATTCTGAATTTTCAATGTTGAATTAAGAATACTGCATGAAGTGTGATTAGTTACGTATATTATGGGCATAAAAGCACGATTCTCCAGCCTAAAGCGAAATCTCTCAATGCACCACGGCCGGCAAATCGCATCCCATCTTTCAATCCGGAGAGCTAACTTTTCGAAAGGAATTATCTTTCCTCTTTCCCTAAGAAGATAAAATCTAATTTCCCTTGAACTTATCAAACATTGAGCTGCTTAAATTCACACGTGATGGTAGATCAAATTGAACACGATAAAAAAACCGTAGGATAGTGAATCTGGATACTCACATTGAGCAATGAGAAGAAAGCTAACGATCAAGCAACATCGCGCCGCGTTGCCTACGCCACACCCACTCAGCACCAAGTCTAGCAGCACACTAACGACAATAGGAATATAGGATTTAAATTGAGTTGTTTCTTCGGTACCGTATATGAAATATGAATCATTATGCAGACAGAAGAATTAGCTTATGTGATCATCAATGTTAGGATTATAGCAAAATTAATTATACGCGATGATCAATTAAAGTATATTTGCTCATTTACAGCTTTCATTTGCTGGTTCCACATTACAAAAATCGCAAAGTGAGATCCTCTGTTTTGCCCCTTTTCGGTTTAGTCTACAAATTGTCAATGACATTTTTATTTTCTCTACAACCTTGATTTGTAATAAGTATCGCATGTTTTTCCGCAATTTTTCCACAGCAATGAAAAAATATAACTTATTCTTAGTAGGTAAAATCACTTTTGTATCGTAAATTTTTTCTTTACAATTTGATAAAACAAACAATATTAAAGTTTCGCAGGGGTTCGCGATGCCAATTCCGTCCGGAGTCTTCAAACACAAAATGTCTCATCAAAAATTCAGTCATAAAAATATCATATAAATCAAATAATATTTGGCAAATTTTTGATTCACTAGTGGCTCAATAGACCTCGGAGACCCATGTATAACTTTTCCATATGATGATATATTTTCTTATGAGCACAATCGTTTCTTTCTGGAATTATTTAAGAGTGAGAAATAAGTCAGGAATCAATCACAAATTATTTTCTGTTTCGGAGAATAAGAAACGAAATGAACAGGATTCCGGTGCAGCTCGTGTAGCCCGCCCACGGTGTAGGCAAGGCTCGCCGCAAGCCTTGATAATGATTCGAAATCTCATGCAGATAGTTTATCGGAGCCTTAGTATCCCGGGCCTATACTTTCAAAAAAGTTAAGAGATCATAAGTCCTTCAGCAAATCATTGACGACCTTTCGCGCAAAATCCACCAATCATGGACAAAAATAGAGCGTAAGTACTTACGTTCACTTAGCGAGATTTGAAAGTATGGCCCCCGGACTCAACGCTCTCCATATTCTACATATATGCTACTCCGGGTGGCGGGTACAAGATCGCTTGTACGCTTGCATTGGAACAATCCTTACATTTTTCATGCATTTCACGTTCATGCTTTGTACTTCCGCCAGAGATTTTCCAAAGAATCTAAAACTTCTTCATTCATCCATCATTGTTTCACTTCTTCTCATGTAGCTTTTTTATAAATTCAAGCCGATATGAGAAATTACATAAATAAATCAAATAAGTGATAGCTCTGTACATTAGATAATTTTACACGCATTTATATTAATTGTATTGCCAAAAAAAGATTTTTTTTCGAGTGTGGGGTTTAACGAGTATATGTTTTTTAGTAAATAACACAATTCATATGAAAGCAGGTAACGCAATTCGTAAGATAGAAGAGAACGCAATTCGTAAGATAGCAGGTAACATGATTTAAGGCAGCAGTTAATACAGCTTGAGATAGCAGTTTAGAAAACTTGACATAGCAGTTAAGACAACTTAAGATAGCAGTTGAGACAACTTACGATATAACAGATAAGACTGCTAAAGATATAGCAGTTAAGACAAATCAAGATAGCAGTTAAAACAACTGAAGATAGCAGTTAAATCAACTTAAGATATAGCAGATAGGACAACTTTAGATATAGCAGTTAAGATAACTTAAATTAGCAGTTAGGACAACTTGAGATGTAGCAGTTAAGACAACTTAAGATATAGCAGTTAAGAAAACGTAAGATAGCAGTTAGGACAACATAAGATATAGCAGCTAAGAAAACTTGAGATAGCAGTTAGAACAACTTAAGATATAGCAGTTAAGACAACTTAAGTTACAGTAGTTAAGACAACTTAAGATATAGCCTTTAACACAACTTAAGATTGCAGTTAAGGCAACTTTAAATATAGCAGTTACCACAACTTCTGATAACGGTCAAGACAACTTATGATATAGCAGTTAAGACAACTTAAAATAGCAGTTAAGTCAACTTAAGATATAGCAGTTAAGACAACTTAAGATATAGCACTAAAGACAACTTAAGATAGCATTTAAGACGACTTAAGATATTTTAGTTAATTAACACAACTTAAGATAGCAGTTAAGTCAACCTAAGAGATAGCAGTTAAGACAACTCAAGATATAGCAGTTAAGACAACTTAAGATATCAGTTAAGACAACTTAAGATATTGCAGTTAAAACGACTTAAGATAACAGTTAAGACAACTCAAGATAGCAGTTGTCTGGCCACTTTATTTTCTCGTCTGTTTACTGATGGATCACTTAGAAACTTGGTACACCATTGTAAAACCGAAAAATGGACAGCTTTTATTCATGTCCATTTTTCGACAAAATTGAAAGAAAACATGAAATTCTTAGAAAACGATCATAAAAGGGGGTACTGTAGAAATCTATCTCCTACTAGGATTTTCAAGCTACAACATTGAGACACATACCTATCATTCGATGCATAAAGACCATATTTATCGATTTATCTTGGCGTTTTTCGTAATTCGAATTTTGGTGGATGGGGGGAGCATTTTTCGCAAAATTTTCGAAATTTTTTCGATTTTCCCCTATTTCCCCCCATTTTTTTCAAAATATTTTCAAACTATAACGAAATTGAAAAAATGCCAAGATAAATCGATAGATATTTTAATTGCAAATCGAATGGTATATGTCTGATCGCTGTAGCTTCAAAACTGTAGGAGAAAATAGGTTTGCCGTGACAATAAGTGTGAATGTTTAGTACAGCCCGACAAAGTCCCGCGCGCATTGCAATAGGCACTCGATGCAGCAAGGATACGAAACTGAACGTTACTGGAGCTCGATTCCACTCAAGGATGGTGGGAGCGACTGCATGCACACCTCCTCGTGCGAAGCCAGGCGGATTACTGAGCTGTTCCTCAAGTCAAGCAGGCACTGTATTTGAAATGCTATGAACCGAATTAACTCCTATCTAATTTGTTAAAGAACTCCACCACACTCCCCCCTTTCATGATCTGTCCTGAACGCATAATTCAATGTAAAGAGATGATTTTGGTACCGTTGTATAGAGCAGAATGGCAGCTTTAAGATGAGACTAAAACCAGAAACGCCCATATTACAAAAATTTTGGCTAGATGCTCCCCTTAACCCAATCCTTATTATGACAGTTAACAGAACTTAAGATAGCAGGACACGTAGTTATTAGTGCAGCAGGGAACACAGCAGTTGCTCGTAGCCAGGAGCTTATAAAGTTCTCCGTAGGCTCGATTAAGCAGTAACATGCATCATTGGGCAACATCTTGTACTAGGTAGTAAGCATTTTTATTATGTCAAAAATAGCAACCTGAAAATCGTTTTATGGAATCAAAAGTGTTAGCCTACCACACGAAAGCATCTTGCGTACCACGATCGATATTTTTAAGTTGTAGTGTCACTGTAGCGCCGGCGTTTTAGTGTCACTGTAGCGCAGGCGTTTTAGTGTCACTGTAGCGCAGGCGTTTTAGTGTCACTGTAGCGCAGGAGTTTTAGTGTTACTGAGACGCAAGCGTTTTAGTGTCACTGTAGCGCTTGTAGCGCAGGAGTTTTAGTGTCACTGTAACGCAGGCGTTTTAGTGTCACTGTAGCGCAGGAGGTTTAGTGTCACGGTAGCGCAGGAGGTTTAGTGTCATTGTAGCGCTGGAGTTTTAGTGTCACTGTAGCGCAGGAGTTTTAGTGTCACTGTAGCGCAGCGGGCATTTTAGTGTCACTGTAGCGCAAGAGTTTTGGTGTCACTGTAGCGCAAGAGTTTTAGTGTCTCTGTAGCGCAGGCGTTTTAGTGTCACTGAAGCGCAGGAGTTAAAAAAATTTTGCTCGTAAAAATTTTGTAGATTTTGCCTTCGTTTGCGATTTTTTTCATATCACCCTCGTTCGTGATTTAAACAGCATTACGTGCTCAAATTCGCAGAGAATAAGTAATTTCTTCTAAATTACTGCACAGATTTGAATTAAACTAGGCATATAAATACCTAACTTCCCAAGGGTGATATTTAGCTCGTGACAATTTTTTTTCGATTCTGCCTTTGTTCGCGAGTTATACGAATATACGGAGAAGCGACCGGCATTCTTCAGGCTGATTATTAAATTTGCATTGACCAAGACTCGTTTAGGTTAAGCCGTATAACTCGTAATTTGCCAATTTATTTCGAATGCACAGATATGCGTAGTTTCAGCGCTTAATTTTTCAGCATAGGATTTTTCATGGTATTCAAAACCGTTAAACTTTACTCCATGCGTAATTTGCGGAATTCGTTCAGCCGCGGCTTTTAGTTGATCATTCGTTCGCCACCTTGGCGACTTCAGCTTTTAAGTTCTTATCTCTGTCTTTTTGCCCACTGTTGCGCTGACTTGCGCAAATCCTAAGCACTATTCTGTCGGTGACTCGGTGGGCTACCTTGGACGAGTCTTCTGAGCTCCCTCAGCTCTAAAAGTAGAAGCTTTTAAGTTTTACTCGTGAGCAGAGAAAGAGATTATGCTGCGGTCGACATTGGACTTCGGGTAATTTGCTCTGCGAATTTTTCTTCTATTTTTACTTAACTGCGATAGTTAAATAATTTTATCCCATTTATCTGCTCTATAAATTAGCTTACGAGCGAGTGATAAAGTTATAATTTATAATAATGCACTTCACTCAGAAGTCAACAGCTACAGGCAGACGCCCGGTCCCGCCCGGCCCGGCGCCGGCAGTGTCGACTAGAGTGTCGACTAGACTCCCGCATTTGGTATTTTTTGTTAATCCAAGACAACAGGCTCTGTCCCAGATTCCCGGTTTGCAATAAAAACCGGTAAAATTTTCAGCCCTCCTTAGGAATTCTGGGACGATACCAAGAGTCCGACTGTCCGAGACGAGATGAGACATCCCGATTCCCGGTTAAAAAAATAGGTTGCATAAAATTTCCCGGAATTTATAGCCATTATAACGAGACATAACAAGACAAATCAATTATTGATGTGGTGAAAACTTTGGCTTAGGCTTACCATCATACATTTGTATAATTTGAGATGTGGATGTATTCTTTTAGGTAGGCCTACCTTAGGCTACCTATTATATCTGATTGAGACAGTGATTCATGATTGGAGGCTTATTTGGAGCTTGCCGCTTGGCAATTGAAATGATTTTTNATCTGGCTAGGTATTGAACCTATCTAGACATTGTTTCCTCAAAAATAAATGCTACATTACTATCATGATACTTCATGCACAAAATTCTTCTTGATCTTTCTTGCATTTAACTTATATTAAATTAAAATTTCTTGTGTATATGTTTACTTCACAACTTTTTCATGCTGTAGAAAATGTATAAATGCAACAAATGCACAAAAATATCATGTTGAATACGTACCATGATTGATTTTACGTGGCAATTCCAACAGATGGCGAGATATCAGAGCAGCTCAAGAGCTCGGCTGTACCTTCATTATTTTGGTGGCGAGACAACAAATCTCCTAGCGATGAAAAAATGGTGGGTGATTGCTTTGGGTATTCAGAAATTTTCTAGCAGGTTTGGTGTAAAGGTTCAAGTTATGGTAAGCATCACTTTATTGTAGCAAGCAAAACAAGTTAGTGATGTTGAAGTAGTTTAATAAGTACAAAATGTAAAGAATGAATGAAGGTCCCTTAAAAGATACGGCTACAAACATGTGTATTTAGCTACCTGAATCTTCTGTCTTGTCCCAAGTTTCCTATTCAACTTCACTCTTGAGTTCATATCAGAGTAGACTTATGTTAATGTGATTGCTTTCACACAATATTGAATAATGATTTGAAGCTTGGTTGATTCTGTTTTAATGATTTGCTTGTTTAATATCCATATGCATTTCATGTGGAATTTTTTAAATGAGCAGCCAACTGGTTTATTTCACTACTTGCAGGTATTACTCACCTAAGCACTACCAGTAATCTGTAATGTCATACAAACATTAGCAAATTATCCAGTTTGGGCTTTGTTATGAGGCTATACATAATTTATGATAGATGATTGTTTTTCTGTGGGCAGGCGGGATCAGCTGCTCAGAAGAAGGCAGGCAACAAGAACACTGCAAACTCTGCTGCTGCTGCTGCCAAGACTAAGAAATATGGTTAGGGTCCTTGCTCCATGTGCTCCATGCTGCCTGATGTGCTGTGGTGTCGTGTTGCTGCTGTCTCTTATACACATCTAGATGTGTATAAGAGACAGGTATAGACCTGTATTTTGCATGTTTCAATTCAAGTTTAATTTAGTTAGTAAAAAAAATGGCATCATTTATAAAAAAAAAGTGGTCTAAGTTACCCCATTTTACGGCATGTTGTGGTTTAATAGGTACCTATGGTACTTAATCTTGACAGGTAAATAGAAATGGGAAAGCATGTTATCTATTTTCAAAAATTGTGTTCTATGATTGGTATGATGGTCTGGAGTCTGGACTCTGGAGGAGGCCATACACTGCACATACTAGCTGTAGCTGAAGGCTGAAGCTGGTGACATTGGCTGACTCACTGGTCCACTTCCACTGGACAGTGGACAGACTTTGATTTGTTTCCAGCTCAATCACAGAATCAGCTTCATTGATCTTGCCTTGATCAAGCTCCTTCAACAAAAAGGCTGGAAAGATGTATAAAAAAATTATAGAATACAAAAAAATTTAAGTTTGAAGAAATATAATAGTTTGATCTTCAAAAAAGAACTCTAAATATCAATGTTTATCCTTTCTAAATAATGTTGAACAAGTGTTTGATTATTGATAACAATTCAGGACTGCGCAATTGTGAAGATTTCCTGAAGACATAGCACAAAATTTTACTAAAGGCAGAGATAGTCTAAAACTAGCTTTAGTATTATTAGGAATATTGGACCACTACCAGGATCTTTGTCATCAGCTAATTTCAGTTTCCAGAACTTGATTTGGACAGTCATAGTTCTGTTGGAACAGTTGGATGAAGAGAAGCTTTTCAACATTTTCTGGCTGAAGCCAACCAATTTAGACACTGCAGACTGCATCCCTATGCGCTCCATGGTGCCTGAACTTGTTCCGAACGTGAATAAACTCGACTCATACTCATATGGTTCCCATAAGTGCCATCAAAGCCTTAGTTAAGAGTAACATTTTTTACTCAATACACAGCCATAAATTGACAGGTTTGCGGTGTTTGTCGGATCACTAATTAACTGCCATTTCAGTTAGTCAGACAAATTTTGCTAAATCTGCAATTAACTCAATTTAACTGGTAAGTGGTAACTGCGGTAAACTGCCTATGGCCCTATTAGCAATAAAGCCATGGTCTGGAAGATGTGCCAGGTACACGGGAATTTATATTGTCATTTTAATGACCTGCGCGGTGCGCCGTACTAACGGTACTATGCCGGTAAACAAATGCGCCGTGCGCTGTACTTTTAGAAAGCTAAAATAGTTTAAATATGGACGTGCGGCAACGCAAATTACGTAATCACAATGACCGTACACACAAACGTGTATCTGCATTGTGTCGTGGTTGGATATGAGTTAACTAGATTGCTAATGCGTCAACTCAGGACTCAGGTTCTAAGAGTCAGCACAGTAATGAATATTCATTCATAGATCACAATTCAATCAGACATGAATTACAGAACTAAAGAAGGCAACATGGCTTTAGATGTGCCATCGGTGCATTCTAATGAATGACTGGACTGGTTGCGGCAAGTAGGGTAAGAACCTGTATGTCAACAGTACGATCCTGCATGCCAATGTTGGCACTACATTCTTGACATCCTCCCGGCCGGTGAAATCGACACGATCAATACCTAATAACAATGCGCGTAAATGGACTACCGTAAAATGGGGTAACTTTGACCACTTTTTTCCTTCAAAATGATGTCATTTTTTACTAGATAAGTTAAACTTAAATTGAAACATGCAAAATACAGGTCTATACTCTAGCTTTACTCACCATAAATTGCTGGCTCCTGCCTCTCATAGTTTTGATGTAATTTAAAAAAAAGTGATGGTCTTTGTTACCCCAGCTCTTGGGGTTTCTTTGACCAGGTGGTAAAATCAATTTTATTTTTTAGTGAAATAACTCCAAATAACTCCAGGGGCAGGTTGTGGTGCATTGTAGTAGAACTCTTCTAGTTACATATACAAAAGACAGATTTTAGGAAAGTGTCATAGTTTGCAAATGGGGGGCACTGCCCCCAAATGGGGTAACTTTGACCACCTAATGGCAGCCATGACGGGGTAACATAGACCGGTTTGGAAATTAAGTTAAAATTACCATGTATAAGACTCTGTAGAGTCTAAAACATAAAGAAAAAAACATTAATAGGTACCGGTATATCAAACATAAAATATGTTATATAGGTACCTATGGTAATTTTAACTTAATTTCCAAGCCGGTAAATGTTACCCCGTCACTGCTGCCATTGGGTGGTCAAAGTTACCCCATTGGGGGGCGGCGCCCCCCATTTGCAAACTATGACACTTTTCTAAAGTTTGTCTTTTGCATATGTAACTAGAAGAGTTCTACTACAGTGCACCAAAACCTGGAGTTATTTTACCAAAAAAATGAAAAAATTAGAGGGGGTACTCCGATAGGCTTTAAATAGTTGCTCTTTTTTTGTGGGTCACATTATTAATTTTATACCCTATTAGATATGCAAACTTTTTAAATCTTTCTATTGTGTTACATAGCCTCAGTATTAGGCCTTTGAGGGCCATTGACAAAATTTTTCTATGACAAATAGTTTTTGAGTTTTGGGGGTTTTTGTTAAAAAAACCAAAAGTGGTCAAAGTTACCCCGCTGGTCTAAGTAACCCTATTTTACGGGACCATCAAACAAGTAATAAAGGACGGGTGGGGTAATGAGATCCAGTCCAGCAACATTTTGTAGAAATGTTGTAGCAGCTAAAGTAATTGAAATGTTGCAAAACAAAAAATAGTGGCATAAAGGTCAATATTTTTCCTCTCTACGTAATCTATGTATCCATCCTGTAAGCTTTCCTCTGGAGGAAAGCTACATGGCTGCAGATATTTAGCTTGCAGTGGACAAGCTTATTGTCAATGCTCAATGGCATGCCCATGGATTAGTAGGTATTATTGCATCAAGAATACAGTAATGTATGGATAAGGTAATACCTATATCAATAATGGAAAACCTAGGTAGTAAAAATCACAAAAAATGCCATTTATTACACATCTACAAACTACGTTATTTACAGAGGAAGAGAAAGATTTCAGAGTACTGTTAGTAATAGATGAGCACACTCTGCATGCTTCAAACATTTAAAAATTGAGTTTTATTGCAAGCGTCCCTTATTACCTCGTTCCCAGGGTTAGTTCAGGAGGCTTTTATTTTGTGTCTGGCATCTAACAAGCAGCGTATGGAATTTTTACAGAGATGCCATACAATAGCCTTCGCAAATACCTTTAAAATGAGCCCAAACTCATTTATGAAATGTTTAATGGTAGGAAGTCATTAATGAAAATCACTCAAAATTGTCCCTTATTACTCCATTTGATGGTTTCTGAGCTGTAAAGTCATTTGATAAACATCAATTGGTGCACAGCTCCAACAAGGTGAAACTGCTACCATCAAACAGGGTAATAAGGGACAGTTTTGAGCATTTTTTGTTGATAACTTCTTAACATGAAACATATCATGAACAAATTTAGGCTCATTTTATAGCTCATTGTGAGGGCAATCAAATGGCACCTTAAAAAAATTTCATATGCTATTCGCAAGGTGCCAGACACAAAATGAAACTGTCTCGAATTACCCCTGGGAACAAGGTAATCCGGGACACTTGAAGTAAAACTTAATTTTTAAAAGTTTGAAGCATGCAGGGTGTACTCATCCATTACCAACAGTACATACTCTGAAGTCCTCCTCTTTCATTGTAGCTGATGTAGATGTAGAATAAATGACATTTTCTGTGTTTTTTACTTGTTTATCCTTTATTGATATGATATCACCATATTCATTTATTATCATATTATTGATGTGATATTACCGTATCCATAAACATGCCATTTAGCATTTACAATGACCTTGGCCACTGCAAGCTTAATATCAGCAGCCAAATTGCATTTCTTCTGTATCTGTAAGCTTACTGGATGGCTTGTAATTTCACACCATTTAAATTGAGTTGAGTGAACTCACCATAAAAAAATCATAAAAAACATACTACCTGAAACAGAAAGGAATGTTTTATAAACAATCATTATGTTTTGTAGAAATAAATCATAGTTTAGGTTAATTACTTTTCATTCTATGATGCCCGGTGCACAATTCTATATATGACATTCTGTGCACAATTTTGTGATGACTGATGATACATTACTTTTTTAATCAGTGAAATTTTTTTCGCTGAGCGAGGTAAATGTAATAAAAATTCTTTGTTGTTAATCAATATTTTTTGTTAACTGGGGCCTTTGCTAACTGAGGTTAAACTATAAATGCATTTTTAGAAGTGTCCTTTATTACCCCGGGGGGTGTCCCTAATTACCCCGTCGCATGGAAATGGCTGTCATTTTTTCTGGAATGAGGTAGACAAATTTTGTCAATCGCGTTTTCAAGCCAACACCTGTGTGCAACTTTTATGTAAGTGAAATTTTTTAATACGGTGAATATTTTGCTCCAGACCTAAGAGGTACATACTTTTCTCCCAAATTGCTCTTTTCACATTTTTTTCAGCAATTTCTTAGAGATATGGTAGTAAATGTATGATTTCTTAACTTGCTTTATACATAATAGCTAGTAAAAATGATTGAAGTTTATGCCACTATTTTTAGTTTTGCAATATTTTGATCAATTTAGCTGCTACAACATTTCTACGAAATATGGGATGCGCATCCCGATTTACCTCGCCCGTTCCTTATTACCCCGTTTGACAGTATTAAATTTCATTTCAGAAAAAGTTGGATTGCTAGTCTTCTGATTCAAAAGTTAACCATGACTTATTATATTTATTACAATTCACAATTTTTGTATTCTTATTTGCACCTTCCTTTGACAACAACTTTTAATCATTTTATTGTGTAATTTAACTCTCATCAAAATTACAGTAAATTGAAACTAATTATGCACCTTATATTGTTAACAGTAATGACCCATGTAATGATGTTTTCATTCACAGACAACTTAGCACACCCTCCTTCATTGCTATGCCTAGAACAACATGTTGTGTGCCTGGTTGTTGCAATAGAGGCACTTACCCATTTCCTTCTGACTCGGAGTTAGGGAAGGAATGGCTTGCTGCTATCCAACGTGTAAACTGGACCCCCAAGGAAACCAGCTCTATTTGTAAAGAACATTTCACTTCAGATGACTTCCTGGAAGAAGGTGAATTTGCTGCAAATAGTATAATTATTTTGTTGCAGTTCTAGGATATGGTGCATGTTGTGCTTTGAAATATAATAGTATAAGCTGTGTTATACTATCTAAATAAAAGGAGGGATACCGGTATCTAAATACCTGACAGTTACCTATGTATAAAAATTAAGTAGTATGGTATATCCATCAAGGCCAGCAGGTCTATCCAGATGTGATGGCAATGGTATCTGGCTAGGTATTGAACCTATCTAGACATTGTTTCCTCAAAAATAAATGCTACATTACTATCATGATACTTCATGCACAAAATTCTTCTTGATCTTTCTTGCATTTAACTTATATTAAATTAAAATTTCTTGTGTATATGTTTACTTCACAACTTTTTCATGCTGTAGAAAATGTATAAATGCAACAAATGCACAAAAATATCATGTTGAATACGTACCATGATTGATTTTACGTGGCAATTCCAACAGATGGCGAGATATCAGAGCAGCTCAAGAGCTCGGCTGTACCTTCATTATTTTGGTGGCGAGACAACAAATCTCCTAGCGATGAAAAAATGGTGGGTGATTGCTTTGGGTATTCAGAAATTTTCTAGCAGGTTTGGTGTAAAGGTTCAAGTTATGGTAAGCATCACTTTATTGTAGCAAGCAAAACAAGTTAGTGATGTTGAAGTAGTTTAATAAGTACAAAATGTAAAGAATGAATGAAGGTCCCTTAAAAGATACGGCTACAAACATGTGTATTTAGCTACCTGAATCTTCTGTCTTGTCCCAAGTTTCCTATTCAACTTCACTCTTGAGTTCATATCAGAGTAGACTTATGTTAATGTGATTGCTTTCACACAATATTGAATAATGATTTGAAGCTTGGTTGATTCTGTTTTAATGATTTGCTTGTTTAATATCCATATGCATTTCATGTGGAATTTTTTAAATGAGCAGCCAACTGGTTTATTTCACTACTTGCAGGTATTACTCACCTAAGCACTACCAGTAATCTGTAATGTCATACAAACATTAGCAAATTATCCAGTTTGGGCTTTGTTATGAGGCTATACATAATTTATGATAGATGATTGTTTTTCTGTGGGCAGGCGGGATCAGCTGCTCAGAAGAAGGCAGGCAACAAGAACACTGCAAACTCTGCTGCTGCTGCTGCCAAGACTAAGAAATATGGTTAGGGTCCTTGCTCCATGTGCTCCATGCTGCCTGATGTGCTGTGGTGTCGTGTTGCTGTTGTGACGTGTTGCTGTTGTGGTGTCGTGTTGCTGTTGTGGTGTCGTGTTGCTGTTGTGGTGTTGTGTTGCTGTTGTGGTGATGTGTTGCTGTTGTGGTGTCGTGTTGCTGTTGTGGTGTCGTGTTGCTGTTGTGGTGTCATGGAGACGCTTCATTTGCACGTGTTCCAGAGGTCCCTGACGATGCTGATTTCGACGAGGACGAGTTTCAAGACGCTGGTGCTATAGAGGACAGTGACGAGGAGTACAGAGGAGAAGAGGACGAGGAGGACGAAGAAGATGAAGGGATGGCAGACGACCTGGATCCTGACTACGACATCGTACCCAGCAAGCCAACGCGGGGCGCCAAGAGGCGGTCGGCCGGCAGACCTCGTGGTGCGACCCTAGCGAGCGATGCGTCAGAGGCTGTGTCATGTCACTGGGGGTCCCGGGCCAATAATTTAATGATTCATATTGATTAATATTAATCAGCAATGATTAATATTAATCATTGCTATTAATAAATTAATAGCAATATTAATAATGATTAATAATCAGCAGCATTCTTCATGTTAAGAGTATTTCCTGTTGGTCTAATGGCCATCTTACCGCAGTTTGAAGTACCAATGGAAAAAAATGACTGGCAAGGCTCAGTCTACTGAGTTTACGAGGCTAGATCTTTTTCTCTAGTATCTATTTTGCTGCGGTGGAAAATATGTACCCAGTATCCCTGAATACTTCTTACTTCTATCATGTCAAGATGTTTAGTGGCTTATTCTTTCGTCGCGCACCTCTCTAATGATGCTTGAATTGATCAAACTTCAGTTTGAAATGGGTTGTAAGCATATTACAAAATCTACATTCGATTCATAACGATCTCACCTAAATACCTCAATGGCGTGCCATCCTCTTGTCTCACCTATCGCAATGCTTTAATTTGTTTTCATGCATTTCTCGTCTTACTCTCCATGTCACTCAGTCGTGCAAATTATACAAGGCACAATGTATTAAATTACAGCGTCCGTCTGTGCAGGAGCTCTGACTGCGACCAGCAAGCGCAAGCTGCAGGACAGCGCCGACGACGCGCTGCTGCAGGACAGCAAAAGTGAGTCTTGGGACTTAGAGGTGTGGACATGAGGGACTTAAGGCGGAAATAAAGGACCTCTGTCATTTAAGATTTCATGGATCAATCAGAACTAAGCAACAATTTAAAATATCTGATGGTCAGTTACGCATAAGCTCGAGTGGTGAAGACTAAGGAACCTAAAGAAAAGTCATTCTTAAGTTGTGCACAGTTAGGCGTGGCCTTCAAAAAAGCGTCTGGGAAGAGGAGAAAAAATTGTGGATTGAGTTATACGATTTTATTAATATTCTGCAAGTCTTTACCTTCGAGTTGAGGAATTCATTCAATCTCCATACTAATAGGTAGTGACTTTGCCGTCTATGATGGTGGTATCACTTTCAACTTGATTACCTTCTAAATATTTAGGTTATCTTTAGCACTGTTTAGCTCGAGAAATGATCCAGCCTCTGAGACCTGAGGTAAGAGTTAACAGTTTCCTGGCTTGGTAACAGTTAATATGTGGCAGGGTCTCGCCGTGACGTGCCGCCCGAGTATCCACGGCAGCTGAACAAGGCATACAAGGAAATCTCGCGTCTGGCTACGCGCTGCCAACTGCTCGACGCCGCCCTCAAGAACAAGTCCTACGTCACCCACCGCTCACGCACCCTCTACCAGGTGACCTAACCACGCCCATCACACCCATTAGTGACGCAACTATATGTTCAACCCAGCACACAACATTTTCTGCCTGACATGACTCCTTGCACTTCACCTCACATGAATTCTTGCTCTCTCTACCTGCTAAAGTTGCGCAAATAGTTGCTCAGTGCGTACATACTGCGCAGGATCTTGTATCCGAGTTTCATTTATCGCCTCCTAGCAGGTTAGCTCAGCGCTGCCTGGGCCTGATAATTCCTGTAATGTTGGAATAATTCCCGTAATCTCGATAATAACTGCCAGTCTTATGTATTTTAATCAAGTGGAGACTATTAAAACTCACATTTTACATAGAAGATACACTCCCAATTCACACCTGTTTCAAAGCACCGAAAACATTTTTTGCGTCTTTTCAGTTAACTTCATATATACCAATTATAGAATTGAATTCCAATTTTGATCCAATCATTTCACCACTTTCCGCCAATCTTTTCCTATTCTCTCACTAAGAATGAATGTTCAGGTCCAGGTAACATCCCGACGAGATATGTATCTTGGATACACTCCTGAATGGCCCCTACATCTACATATTTTATCACACAATATTTTATGTAAGGTGGCATTGAAGAAGGCCCGAAAGATTTTTAAAATGCATTATTTCTGATGTAGGACGATGGTGCCTTTATTAATATTGAATGTAAGGAATGACTCGTTCTTTAGATCGGGAAGTACGTTCTACCGCACCAGCTGAGCTTCATTGAGGCGCAGGCGGTGAACTCGTCGCTGTCTCCAGGCCTGCGGCGTTGGTCGCGTCGCATGCGCAACATAAGCCTGGGACTGCACCGCCACAGCCGACACGCCTACAACTTCATGGCCAAGATATTTGCCTTACCCACCGAGGCTGAGCTGCAGAAGTGGGGCGCTCAGAGCGAGACGACGTCAACTGAGGGCGACGTCGCGTGCAACAACGTCACTCTCACCGAGGCCGAGGCGCTCGTCGATGAGGCCACCTTCGATAATCTCATGTCCGTTATACTATAACCTTATGGTTTCTATCTCATTCTACATCTGCTAGACGCTCATAAAGCTTCAGGGTTGGACAGTGACCGTTTTGTCGTCTTGATGAATCTTACTTCCATAGACTGCTGCCAGATTTGAGTTTTAATTTTGATACAACTAGTGAATGCTTGCTAATTAATTGCATTTACTTATTCCAGTAATTTTGATGATTCATCCTTTGACTATTATTCGGAAAATCGAAATGAGTTGAGTAAAATTTTAGGAGTTACAAGGTAATTTATTTGCTTTCAGAAGCAATTTATTCATGGGAAGTATTTACAGCTGTTCAACTACCCTCACGTATATTTTTATGACCACTAATATTTTTGGTTGATCTCTGATAACCGTCCGAGGTCGAAGTCACTTGGATACTTGGTATTGTGCAGCGTTGAAATAATTTTTGGCACTTTAACTTTAAAGAACAAAATTATAATTTCCGATCTTTTAGTGATACCTTCGATGCAGTCAGTTATGAAAAGTGTTTTAATGCATATTGACTCGTCAATCTCGAAACTATCAAGTGTCATTGAATTTTTTATTATGGTCATTTTGATGGCTGGAGATTTGAACAATTTCAACGATTGATTGCACAAATATGGTGGAGTAAATTGGAATTATTATAATTTAATTTATAATATTATGAATTATTTTTCTTTGGTCCAACAACCTTATTGATCTTGGGAGCCAAGAAAGTTGAAGTAACAAAAACTATGTAAACGCTACAGTAAATGACGCCCTCCTTACTCCTATGTGTTGGAGTAAGTTTCTTGTACCTGATAAACCTTTAGTTTCCGCCAAGGTAAATTCTGTTTGGTTGAAAGAATTGACGTTTTTCAAAGCTGTACGGAAATAGGTATTCATTAACTATTTGTAACCACTTATTCTTAGAGGTGCTCGTGTTCATGCAATAAAATATTCTATAATATTATTGTGGTGTGAATTTGTCAACTTGGTTAGCGTCTGGAAACGTGACAAGACTCCTCTTAATTGTAAGCGTGATAAGAAGCTTACTTATAATTCCTTTTGAGCAGGTTTCCCAAAATGCTTCTAGATGCATGACAATCTGTGCTAAGTACTAAATGGAACGACGTACTTTCAACCATTCCTGTTGTTTTATCTCCCCTTTCTCTCTGTTAGGATCAATGCTTTGTTTAGGAAGCTCGAGTGTGTTGCGTTAACGGCAGCTGCTCAGAGCGCCAGGGCAAAGCACTGAACGCTTTCTTTAACAGAACTTGTCTGCTAAACAATGCGAACATGCCTGTAATATCGCGCTCAGTTGTGAGAAGCACTTACTACGGAACATCTGAGATTGGGCTGCAGTGACTAGAAAACTAACATTTACTTTTTTCAGAAATTTAAACTTGGACAAGAAAAATATGCGGAAGCACCCATAAATAGTAAATTTGTTGCACTGTTTACGTCAAATCACAAGAAAAAGAACGTGAAAAATATATTTGAAATGTAAGTCTTAATACAATAGAGAAAAAGAAATCACTTGGCGTCAATGCCACCACAAGAACAAGTCTAAATCACACATTCGTCTGACAAGGAATCGTTAGCGTATCTTTGAGCACAATCCCTGACGTCCGTCTCTGTCCCACTATTGTCACCAAAATAATCTCGCATCAGCTCCCCCAACTGAGGACAGATGAGCGTTAGTTCTATTGCTCCTGGGCCTCAGTAGCAAAGACGTGCCTCAGGCACGTCCTGGGCCTCAGTAGCAAAGACGTGCCTCAGGCAGTTGACGACGTAGTCGCACCAGCGTAGTCCTGGACGTAGCCCTACAAAACATATTCCGAAGTTTTGATGAAAAATTGTGTCATTGAAGTAAATAGAAAGGAAAAATTCCCCTCTAAGGATACCAAACAAAATACTGTTGTGATATGGGAATGTTATTTTTATTGTCTCTTTGGTTCAATATGTTCATTTATGAGTTAAAATAAACATTTTCATACGTTTAGTGATAACTTTTGGGTTCAACACTCCATCAGTGAATCATTATCACTTGAAATGCACCGTATCAACGGTCCCAGGCAGGACGAGTCACCGTATCAACGGTCCCAGGCAAGACGAGTCACCGTATCAACGGTCCCAGGCAAGGCGAGTCACCGTATCAACGGTCCCAGGCAAGGCGAGTCACCGTATCAACGGTCCCAGGCAAGACGAGTCACCGCATCAACGGTCCCAGGTAAGGCGAGTCACCGTATCAACGGTCCCAGGCAAGGCGAGTCACAGTATCAACGGTCCCAGGCAAAACGAGTCACGATACGAAGTACTCATCTTCCTCGGAAAGTTGAGGAATACTCGGGAAGATGAGGAAGTCGTGGCGGAAGTAAAGGTATTCTCTAAGAGGAGCTGGCAACACGTCTCGCAAGCCTTCCGTCTTCTCTTCAATCCTGCAGTGGCCGAGGGAGGCGCGGATGGAGAGGCGACACAGCTCCTGCAGCGACCGCAGCGGCGCTATACACCAACAAAAATTCTATGTTCATTAATGCTAAGCTAATGGACCTTTATTAAATAATTATAATATCGAGCGTCTACGATTAGAACGTTTGTATTTGCTGCATTCAGCCTCCTAAATTGGGCAACTCCGATTAAGGTACAAATTGGGTACGCCGAAGGGCAATTAACCGTAAGTACTGCTTCAATCTTTGATTTGAACGTACCCGTTTGATTTAAACGAGCCATTACGTTCTCTGGACGACAGCAATTTTCCAGCGACCTCATTTCGTCGTCGCAACTAGACCCAGAAGGCGTAGGAGTCCGAAGCTTCCACCTCGGAGCATAACGGTGAACAATGGAGTACACGAGCCGCCTACTGTCAGCACGCGCCCATGTAATATCTGTCTCGCTATTCCAGAAGACAGAAGAATTAACTTTTAACATCATAGAAATTTATAACTCATTGGACTATATTAATATTAATCCAACAAGCTCCATAATTGTACGTCAGTAATTGACGAAGACACTTACTACGGGTACAGAAATAATTCGTGCACGCCGAGATGGAGCAGCATAAGCACAAGGAAATGATGTCCTGCTGCAATGCCACGCCTAAACAAATCCGTCATCCTGGGCGACCTGAGGCACACAAATGAAAATAATGTGATGACGCTCGGAGCAAGAAGGTCAAAACTCGAATGTGAAGAGTAAAATATGTAGTGGTAATGTAGAGTTTATATATGCATCAGCTGTGAAGCTACCTCGCATCGAATGATTTATTGCAATGCAGACACTTTCATCTAAACGAACTCACCTGAACCAGCACTGCCCCTCTTCACAGCAGTTCCTGGTCACCTCTGATAACAGAACTCGATACGGTGACTCCGGCGAGTGCACAATAGCTTGGATATCAACGTCAGTTTTTTTAAGGCTTTGCTCACGTATGCATTGACTAGATAAGAATGCTGCCGCAGATGACATGGTTAGCCGGAAGCCTGGAAAGTGTTAATACGCACGTGTCTCGAGAGTTCTTAAGAGCATAAAAGTATTCATATTATCAGTCACCTAAAATAGTAAGTTAACCTAGAATAATAGCCAAGTAAATTCACCAAATATTAATGAAAACATTCCAGAGACCAGTTTCATGAGCAGTTCAAAAAATAAAACATAAGAGAATATAAGTAAAATTATCAGCAGAAATTCAAATATCCACAAAATAATTCTACGTGACGAGAAAACGACAAAAAAACTCATCGAGTTACATTTCAAGAGAATAAGAACTATACACGTTATTAAGACAAGGTTTCCGTTTACTAATATGCAGTGATTGTAAAATCCTTGGATCGGCCACCACAAGTGGCATCGAGGATAATGAAATCGCTCTCAGACACAGTCACGTCGCACTGTTCAGCATAAAAGCGCACAGCCAAGTGAGAAGTATTGGAAAATGTTCGAACGAAAGCTGCTACCGCGATGCTCAGAAACACGTGTGTAGACGACGTCATTTCGACGTATGCTGATGCGCAGAGCACACAACTTTATTAATATACCAGGTTAGACGTCATCTAGGCAGGAACAATGTCCTGCTACCTGAAGACGGAACCAATCTTGAAATCATTCACCAGCAAAACATGCAAATTAACATTCACAAAATCTGAATGTTAATTTTTTTGCAGCAGAAGCACCTTGACTCAACAACACGTGCAGTTCCTATCCCCCTGGAAAACGTAAATCGTTAGGTTTTTATGTTGCTTTGTCGATGTCTCGTCACTAAATTTTTCATCTTTTTCGTGTATTACGTACTTGGATTTTCACTGTTAATTCAACAAGTATTATCTAAGTTCTTTTAACTTCTGATGCTGTCTAAAACGATGCAACCCATGAGCATGTGACGTGACCATATGCAGCGGCGTAGCCGACTTCTACCGGTCGCGCCTTAGTCTTCACTTATGTTGTTTAAGTTGGCCCAACCGGTCACGGTTCAGGTCGCTTCCTTAGATTCAGAGGCCTTAGTTCAAGTGAATATATTTGAAATTTAGTGTGGAATTTAATGTGAAATTTAAGTGGAATATTTTTAAAATATAAATTTGTGTTAAATTGCATATAAATGGTTCTTTGATGGGAGCAGCGCGATACGATTTGATCATGGGTCTGGTAGTGACAGTTCACTTGGTCTCCTTCGATTTACAGCCAAACAGATAGCAACCTGTTCACGTATGTTAGATAATTCATGAATATCCCTGTTGAAGTTTAACCATATGCCTTCGAGCATTGGACTTGGCAGCACTTTGTCCGACCTCTGTCATCCGACGTCTTGTCCTCCGACGTGTGCCGTTTAGTCATCCGACGTGTGCCGTCCTGCCATCCGAAGTGTGCCGTCCTGCCATCCGACGTGTGCCGTCCTGCCATCCGACGTGTGCCGTCCTGCCATCCGTCGTGTGCCGTCCTGCCATCCGACGTGTGCCGTCCAGCCATCCGACGTGTGCCGTACGACCTCTGGAGTCTTCTAGTAGCGTGAGACCTGCCCTGGGACTGGCGTGCGCCCTTAATTGATAGTGAAGGTGAGCCATGTGAGTTGTCGCAGTTCTTGGCTCATGATCGGGGCGTACGTGCTGCTGTCCTGAGTAATCCTAAAAAGAACCTTACATCCGCTAAAACTTCTATAACTGATAACTTATAACGTATAACTGATAACTTATAACGTATAACTGATAACTTATAACGTATAACTGATAACTTATAACTATTACTTATAACTAAAATTGCATTCCTGTTGTGCACCCACAGCTCCACAATCATCAGTGGCTAGAGCGGGCGCCGTGGTGTTCAACCTACGTTTGTGCCAGCTTATTTCAATAAATATATTGAACTTGTGATACAGTCACTATTTTTTCCACCCTTCGTTTTTATTAGACGCTGGTCTCTCAAACGTTTTCATGAACATATGGTGAATTTACTAGAAGCTTCATTTGCTTTTAAATTCTTCTCGAGAATAATGTTGACATCATACATTACAAGTAGTCTTGCTTTTTATCAGCTGATGACATTCATTATTTATTCCCTGCCAAAAGACCGAATATGCCAGAAAATAGAAGCAGTAAAAATCAAGCCCATGCTCCCTACAAAATACAACACTCACCTTTCTGTTTCATCAGTGGCAGGAGCTTCAAGACGAGGGGAACCGAACACAAAGTCGTCCTGTACAGCACAAGGTTGAGGACGTTACGATCTATTTCCGGGCCCTTCCTGCCCAGTATGTTTAAATATTAAGAAAATACATAATTAATAAGTAGCACAACGAGATTTCTAAAATATGGAACTTTTTTCAATAGGGCATCTCCCCGAAAGACTAGTCCTCACGCAATATCGGATCCTGTCAGAAGTATCATTATAATAATAAGATTTACGATATTTCAAACAATTCAAGTGACCATCGGACGAGAACGGCTGGAGTAAATAGTCTGGCAAAGATTGTTAACAAGTTCTATTGGGTTTCCAGAAAAGCTCTACTTTCTGTAGTTTTTTTCCTTTAATAGCACAATCGAAAGGTAAAAATACAACTTTTCAAGTGTGATCGGCTGGCCGTTGGCCACAAATTTAACTCCTAAACTAGCGCTGGAGCCAACGCTCAGCCTCAAAGCTACGAAGTCAACATCACAAAAAAACGCATTCCACACCAATTCCGGCAATGCATGAGTGCTTGAAGCCATAGCGCCGTAAGTCCACAGCCACTTCTCCAGTCTATGAAGTCTTCATGGAAGCTACATCCCAGCAAGGCACTACCAGCACACTTACCTCAAATCTCCACCTATTTTAGCCAATGTGGTCATGTTAGGTCCGGTTACGTCTGTTTGGATGGAGACTGGAGGGTTAAATGTGGAGGTAGGCGCATGCTGGGGTGTAGCATCCATGATATGTACAGGCAGGAACAGTGGCTGCGGACTTGCGGCGCCTATGGCTCTATAGGGACTTAACTTCACGGGAAGGTGACGGGGGTATTGGGCAGTACCGGCCACTAACATGCATCTGCTTTCCACAACTATCTCCTTCAAGTCGATGAATCTAATAATTTATGTTTTTGCATCCTATGTTTGCATTATGTTTTGCATGCTTAACAGCTTTTGAATTTCAGTTGCCAGGTTTTGCTTGTTTTCATAACTTAAATGAAGAGCAGTGCAGTAGAGGTGTAGCTTTGTGGGTTAGAACCTATTATGGGGCCCAGCAAGTCAAGTTATCTGCAGAACATCAATCAGCTAGAGAATCAGTGTGGTGCGAACTTACTCTAAAAGGCAAAGATAGCCTCCTCATAGGCGTCGTGTATAGATCACCAAACAGTTCTTCTGATAACGATAAAGTACTAAACAGTCTTTTACCGAGCATGAC